>NC_077230.1:89522188-89749688 GCF_027887165.1 Monodelphis domestica | reverse complement strand
TAAGGTCTAGACAAAAGAGACTTGCCTAGAGTCACACAGCTAGGAAATGTCTAAGGTCAAATTTGAACCCAGGACTTCTCATCTTTAGTCTTAATTATCAATTGCTTCCCAATCCACTGAGCTACCTAGGTGCCCCTATCATCCCCACTTCTAACCCAGCTCTGCTCCTGGTGGCTCTCTGCTCCCAGGGGCTCCACATATTGGTACTGGACCTAGTTCAAACATCTGATTGGAATTAGCTTTACTCGAGCTCAAAACTCTCAAGCTCAAGTGTTCCACCAGCTTCAATGTGCCCAGCGGCAAGGATTCTACCACCATGATCAGCTAATCCCTTCATTTTCCAGGTAGAGAAACTGAGGTTTTGGTGGTTAGGCAGGGTTGACTCTAACTCTAGAGCCAATATTCTTTCCATTGTACCACAAGCTGTCTTTGAACCTTCCCTGTGGCACAGGAGTTTCCAGCAGTCACAAAATGAATACCTATGGGCCATGAAGAGCAGACTCTTGTGGCATTAAAAAATGTGTATTTAATGTAAAATCTATTTCAGATTGTTTACTGTCTTGGGGATGGGGGAGGAGTGGGAGAGAGAGTGGGGAGGAGGAGGAAAAGAATTTGGAACTCAAAATTTTAAAGAAAATGCAGGCTAAAAGTTGTTTTTACATGTAATTGGAGGAAAATAAATATTTTAAATTGTTATAAAATACATGTTTTAAAGCAATTTTAAAACATGTCCCTCCGTACAAGTACTTTCATCAACTTGCTTTGCTTAGCCGTAGTTTCCTCCTCTGGAAAGATGAGAACATTCGGGTAGGAAAGGAGGGCAAGGACAAGAAAGCTTTGCTAAAGGAAGGACACTTCACAGGCAACCTCACATCCATCGCTGACGTGACAGTCCATCTACAGTCAATAACCAGGGCTGAGTCTGGGCTAAGGCAGAGATCTCCAGGTAATTCCAGTGGAATCCCAGCCTCCAGATGACACCTGGTTCATCCCTCCTCAATCTACCAGCAAAAATACAAAGCCCCAACAAGCACATCTTGGGTTTGGGCTTGTGGCATAACTTTCCCCGCCAAAGCAGTCTCTAAAGCACCACTGCTGACTCTACCAGTCTCCAGATTTAAGAGGTATCACATTTAGCTCCAGAATTCTACGTACCCACTGTGGAATTTAAAGTAAAATACCTGTGGCTTCCTCAGCCACACCTCTTGGCTCCAGTTACCATCAAGAGGAAAACCATGATGAAGACTTGGAGGACAGCCAGTCCACCCAAGAGGAATGCTGAACTCATCCTCCAATGCGTTCATTCAGATCCTCTTGATAGAGGATTGGATTGGACCCTGCATTCATCCTCCTTTTACCCAGATGGGGCTTTATTTAAACCAAACCAAACCAAACCAGTGAGAACTGATGCACTTTGGTTAAGGCTTCACCAGGGGTAGTATTGGGACAGATAAGTGGCATAGAGGATGGGATGCTAGGCCTTTTATCAGGAAGACTCACTTTCATGAGTTCAAATCTGGCCTTAGACACTTAGTTACCTATGTGATCCTGGGCAAGTCATTTTACTCTAATTGCCTCAGTTTCTTCATCTGTAAAATGAACTGGAGAAAGAAGTAGCAAACTGCTCCAGGATCTCTATCAAGGAAACCCCAAATGGGGGCACAAAGAGTAGTGCACAACCAAAAAAAAAAAACTAACTTAGTAACAACAACAAATGGGTACTCTCTTCTAATTCAATTTAATAAATATTTCTGAAGTATCTACCATGTTCCAAGCATTGGGGATACAATGGCTAAAAGGAAACCCCTGCTTAAAAGAGCTTATAGTCTCTACTGGAGACAAAATGTACATGCAAAGTAATTTCTAGATTTAGAAAATCTTAGAAATTGGAGGAAGGAGGGATGGAGAATTCGGGAAAAATTTCATGTAGGAGGTAACACCTGGCTTGTATATTAATGGGAACCAAAGACAGGAATGGGGAGACTGGGGCCAGGGCTACTCTGTAGGAATGAAAGGACTCAAGGTCCTCTTTCATGTGTACTTCCTTTGCCTTGCAGGAACAAGATCCCATTGCTTCATTCTCCAGAGTCCTCTAGGCATCCCAATCCCATGGCAGTGTGTCGAAGGTACTATCTCTCATTGTAGGGAAGTTCTTTATCTCTAACTGAACACCCCCCATCAAATACAACTTTAGACCACAAAGGATCATGGGATTTAGACAAAGGAGACATTCTGTAGTTCAACTCATCCAACTGGCTCGTTTTATGGAGGGGAAGCAAAGAGGAAAACAAGTGATGTCCTCTAACCTCAATACATTGTTTGTCATCCTATTGCTTGTTTTGCTGTACCCATCTAGCTGCTCTGTTTGCTGGAATAATTGGAAACAGTAGCTAAGTCCCGTAACCTTTCATATAACTAAGGATAGTGTTCCAGCTATCACAAGGCAAAATTATTCTCATTCCAGGGTCCATTCTCAAAGTCATCCTACCCTTTGCGTTCTTTGGAACCTTCCATAAAGTCATAGATCTAGAAGGAATCTTAGAAGCCATCAAAGTCAGATCCCTTTGTTTTATAGACATCAAAACTGGAGTCCAAAGCAGTGGTTCAGTGACTGACCCAAGGTGACACAGTCAGGAATCAAATCCAAGTCCTGCAATTTAAATTCATTTTGCTTTCGGGGAAGCTAGGCAGCACAGTATGTGCCAGGGCTGGAGTCAGGAGGGCTTGGGCTTAAATTTGGCCTCAGACACTTTCTACCTGTATGTCCCTGAGCAAGTCAATTAACTCCAGTTGCCTAGCCCTTGACCTTTTGTCTTAGAATTGATACTAAGACAGAAGATAAGGGTTTAAAAAAACTCTTCAGCCTCTCCATTGAACCATGCTTTTCCCTCATTTCTTAGATTTAGACAAGTGGCATTGGCATCAGAATTTTCTATTGCCCTGCTGAATACTACATTTCAGAGGGGATCAATAATAATAGATTTCCACAGATACTGTTCAGGGCCCTGAGGATCTATCAATTCCGAGATCCTTTCATTCTCACCAAGTAAGGTAGCCTTTATTCCACCTTGATTATTCAGACCTTAAACTACTTAAATTAGAAAGAACTAGAAGGAATAAAACTAAGGATTCCCCAGAATTGCAAAGTTGGGGCAGGGAGCTTCTCCTCTCCTACATGCACAATTCATCCAGAAGGACCAAATTCCCACTGATGGGAAGGGATCAAGCATTTACTAAGCACTTTCTTTGGGACAGGCACTGTGCTAAGCATTTTGCAAATATCTCTTTTGATCTTCACATCAACCTTGGAAGGTAGGAGCCATCATTGTTCTCAATTATAAAACAGATGAGGAAATGAAGTAAGCAAAGTTTAAGCCACTTGCCTAGGAAGTATCTGAATTAGAATTTGAATTCAAATCTTGATAGGAACATGTATAATGTTCTTAAGTCCTCCAAGCATCCAGAATCCATAGCAGTGGAGAGGTGATTTTTAGATCATACAGATAATCTCTTCCATCAGAGTCTAAGGCAAAACTGTAAGGTTAGCAAAGTTTATCTTTGGAGCCTACTTACCTCTCATCCCACTCCTACTGGCCAGCATTGTCTTGCTCTCTAATTGCCCAAAGTCTCCCAATTGTGAGTTCCCCACTCAAGTTTATGCTTCCCAAAGTGCCCCAGGTTCCAAAATCACTCCTTTACCCTCTCCTACCCCCTTAAACTGTTGAATTGAAAATATGCTAATTGTTTGATAAAGAAACACACAATAAGGAGTCATCCCTCTGTTAATCATTTCAATTTATTCTTTCTATATTGATAGATGCATAGATGGGGAGAGATGAACAGATAGATAGGTAGATAGAGATAGATAGATAAATAGATAGATGAATAGATAGATGAATAGATAGATGATAGAAGAATAGATAGATAGATAGATAGATAGATAGATAGATAGATAGATAGATAGATAGATAGCTGGATAGCTGGATAGAAAGATAGATGGATAGAAAGATAGATGGATGGATAGATGGATAAAGAGAGAAGGATAGATGGATAGATAGATGGGTAGAAGGATAGATGGATAGATAGATAGATAGATAGATAGATAGGTAGGTAGATGGATAGATAGAGGGATAGATAGATAGATAGATAGATGAGAGATAGAGGGATAGATAGATAGATAGATAGATAGATAGATAGAGGGATAGATAGATAGATAGAGGGATAGATAGATAGATAGAGGGATAGATAGATAGATAGATAGATAGATAGATAGATGGATGGATAGAGGGATAGATAGATAGATAGATAGATAGATAGATAGATAGATAGATGGATAGATAGATGGATAGATAGAAGGATAGATAGATAGATAGATAGATAGATAGATAGATAGATGGATATATGGATGGATGAGAGATAGAGGGATAGATAGATAGATAGATAGATAGATAGATAGATAGATAGATAGATAGATGGATAGATAGATAGAGGGATAGAAGGATAGAAGGATAGATAGATAGATAGATAGATAGATAGATAGAGGGATAGATAGATAGATAGATAGATAGATAGATAGATAGATGAGAGGTAGAGGGATAGATAGATAGATAGAGGGATAGATAGATAGATAGAGGGATAGATAGAGGGATAGATAGATAGATGGTTGGATGGATGGAGAGAGAGGGATAGATAGATAGATAGATAGATAGATAGATAGATAGATAGATAGATGATAGTTTAGTTGTTTGCATATTACCTCTCCTATTGGAATGTGGACCCCTTGAAAGCAAGGACTGCCTTTTTTTTCTTTGTGCCCCCAGTGTTTAGTATAATGCCCAGCACATAGTAGACAATTAATAAGCATTTACTGACTGACTCACCAACTAATAGACTTAGCTCAATTAAACTGTTTGTTTTGAAGGTGGGGAACTACATAACTGTGATCAGTGCCATTTACAATAGGGATTCCAGAAGCACAAGAAGAATGTTAAAATGGAGAGACTCCTTCAGTTTAGGTCAAGCAGCAGGTTTGGGAGGAAAGGGATCACAGAGAAGAGTCAGGGGTATACCAGTCAGCCAGCTCAAAATAGAAAGCTAATTATTAAATTTTCAATGGAAGCCCACAAGCCTCATGTTGTTATTCAGTCACTTTTCAGTTGTGTGCAATTCTTTGTGATCAAATTTGGGATTTTCTTGGCACACTACTGCAGTGGTTTGCCATTCCCTCTTCCAGTTCATTTTACAGGCACAGAAGTTAAAGCAAACAGAATTAAGTGACTTGTCCAGGGTCACACAGCTAATAAGTATCTGAGGTCAGATTTGAACTTATAAAAAGAGACTTGCTAACTCCAGGGCTAGTGCTCTACCCACTGCACCATCTAGCTGCCCCCTTAGAAATCAGCAAATGCTACAAATGAGGACTTAATTTATTGTTTTGTTAATGGTCTAGAGTTTAGAATTAAGAAAGTGTCGGAGTAAATGTTCATTACAAATTAAACTTAAAAGTATGTCATGTGTATAATTTTTTTCCTCTAGAGAGCCGGTTGTTAAGCATTAACCATCACACCCCTAGAGAGGGGTCATGTTATGGGACTACAGAACCCTCATACATCTATACCGACTAAATAATCTAGGCCATTCAGAGCAGGGCAATGGGATGAGAACTAAGTGAAGCCTTTCTTAAAGGGGGGTCTCATTTTTCAAAGGAGGAATGAAATCCTCTCTCCTGTCTGGGAGAATCAATATAAAAGGAGCAGGTCCTAGAGAACGTTGTGAATGGAATGAAGCCTTCTCCATCCTTCCCTCACCTCCCTGCAGCCCGTGTGGATGTTGTAGGGGACAAGAGCCGCTCGTCCCCTTTCAGAGAAGTGAGAAGGCCCAGACACTTCCTCCAACTGAGTTAGGGGAATCTGAGAGCCCATTTCCTTCAGCTGGTCACAGCTGACCTCTACGAGTGAAAGAGACAACATGCGCAGTTAGATTACCAGCCATCAGAGAATAATGTGTGAGCTAACATATGATCGTAAAATAGTTTATTAATTCGTAACATCACCATAGTCTATTTTATAAATGGGGGATCTCTCCTCTGGTGCCTTGTCAGGGCATTCGTAGACTCCGTAGACTATTTCTGCCAAACTTAAGCTTCAGCAGGTCCTACCAAGTTGATATGGTTGACAGACTAAGATACTCATCACCATAAGGTTGGCCACCAAGTGATGATGTTTTTCAGCCACATCAACTTACAAATACCATCTATCAAGGTACACTGGGGTAACTAGGTGGCACTGGGCATAGAGCAGCAGGCCTGGAGTTGGGAAGATCTGAATTCAAATCTGGCCTCAGACACTTCCCAGCTGTGTGACCCTGGGCAAGTCACCTAACCCCCATTGCCTAGCCCTTACCACTCTTCTGCCTTGGAGCCAATACACAGTATTAATTCTAGGATGGAAGGTAAGGGTTTTTTAAAAAGTTGCTATTAAATAAAGCCATTGATTCTATTGTAAGATTTTTGTTTCATTAAATTGAGGTCATCAAATCTTGCTTCTAAGTCCTCATCCACCAGATTTCCAAGGACAGTGTCTCCAGGGGTATGACTTGAGAGTCAGTGCAGTATGATGGCAGGTCAGAGAATCTACCCTCCAGGAGCTGAGGGTGCAATGGATTAATTAGCTTATTATTATTCTAACCCAGAATCCCATGCAGCTGGTGGACAGGAGAGATAAGATTGACCTGGCAGCTTCTAGATTCTGATCCTAGCACTGTAAACATTTCCCTAGTCTACCTCAAAGGGTGGTAGATACCTGCTCAGTTAGCACCGCTTGGGGGGACAGTTGCTTGATTAGTAAAGCTGCTTTGGGCAGTAGGGCAATACTCATCTTCCCCCAGCTGGATGCCACCCTGGCCTCCATCAACTGTACCATCCCCCCAGTCTGAGTACTCTGACAAATGACCCAGGCATTAGGTGCCAAGTTCTCCCCACGCCAGAGCCCCTGGCCATTCCTCTGCTCCCTGGCCCTGCTCCACTCCCCTCTGCAAGGCTGAGAATGAACAGCATTTGGCAAGAAGGCAGAGGAGGCCTCTCCTAGCATGGTCTCCAGGTGTTCAATATGTGGTTGAAGAAAGAAAAGCAAAAGGGGTGGGAGAGGAGAGGGGAGAAAGAGAGAAAAGCCACACAATCAGGTTGACCATGCCAAGTTTCCTGACTTTGATCTCGAAAAAAGAGAAACAGGGAGACAGAGAGAGAAGGAGAGGGGGGAAGAAAGAGACAGAGAGACAGAGGCTGAGGCAGAAACAGAAGAGGAGGGAGGGAAAGAAAAGAGACAAGGAGAGAGGAAGTGAGGAGGAGAGAGAGAGAAAGGGAGGGGAAGCGAAGGAGAGAAGGGGAGAGGAATTTGGTGGGAGGGAGAGAGAGGAAGGTAAGGGGAGAGAGAAGGAGAGAAAGGGACATAAAGAACAAGAGGGGAGAGAGGATGAGAGGGAAAGAGAAGAAAGGAAAAGGAGAGGAAGAGAAAGAAGAAGGGAAAGGGAGAGAGAGGGAGACAAGAGACAGAGGTAGAGACAGAGAAGGAGGGAGGGAAAGAAAAGAGACAAGGAAAGAGAAAGGGAGGAGAGGAGAGAGAAAGAGGAGAGAAGGGGGTAGAAGGAGGGGGAGAGAGGGAGAGAGAGGAAGATAAGGAGAAAGAGAGAAGAAGGGAGAGGGACAGAGAAAGAAAGAACAAGAGGGAGAGAAAGAGAGGGAAGGAGGAAGGAAGGGAAAGAGAGGAAGGGGAAAGGAGGAGGAAGAGAAAGAGGAAGGAAAAGGGAGAGGGAGGAAGACAGAGACAGAGAAGGAGGAAAGGAAAGAAATAAACAAGGAAAGGGGGGAAGAGAGACAGAGTGAGAGAGACAGAGACAGAAAGGGAGGGAGAGGGAGTTGGAAGAGAGAAGGTGAGGAGTGGGGAGAGAGAGAGGGAAAGGGAGGCAGAGAGAGACACAGGAGTTAGAGGGAGACAGAGACAGAGAAAAGAAAAAAGGAAGCAAAGTTCAGAAAAGTAGTTCAAGGCAAAAGCACCTGAAGGTGGGGAGGAGCTCCACCCTCCCCTCTCCCCAGCATAAACCCTCCAAGGGCTGCTTTGCACTCAGCATTTCCAGGCCTGGAAAATGGCCTCCATTGCTCCCTTCCCCCACCCCCACCTCCACACCTGTAGGGGTAGCCATTGTTCCCCTCCCCCCTCAGGTCACTGTCCTCTCTCCCTCCCTCCACACCTGGGAGGAGCTGCAACCTCTGTCAAGGGAATCCCTCCCCTTCCCTCCATTTCTTTGTACTTAATTATGTATAGGGGCAGTTCACACCAATATGGAGGCCCAACTCTGTCTCCAGCCATGCTTTTCTCCAGAGGACACCCCCGCCCCCATGGAAAGTCTGTGTACTCCTAGGATTGGGAGTCGTCATCTTAATTACGTCTCAGAGCTTTGGCTGTTTGTCTAAAAGCACACAGTGAAGCCAAATGTGGTTTCCATTAGAGTATCACTGAGGGCCTGTGCGGGGGGAGGAAGGCCTGATGAGCGGCCTTTCTGTCTTCCTCTCCTCCAAGGCCTCTGGTTTATTTTGAGACGGATGGCCTTAAAATAGTCTCTCCAATGTGGAGCTTATTATCCCATCTCACAGATTTGACTTCCCATGGACTCCAGCAGAGCCAGTGCCAGCACCGTCTCTGGGGCTGCTCCCTCCCTGCCTGCTCTGGTCCTGAAAGCTCGGAGCCAGGCCGGGAAAGCTGGTGCCCTTCCTCATTCCACTCCCAGGATCTTCCCAGCAAGAAGTGCCTGAGAAGGAAGGCAGGAAGGAGCATTGTCCGGCAGCCAGGGCTCTTAGAGACGGGCCTTCTGAGGCTGGGGCCCCCCAGCGTCCACAAGACAGGCAGGATCCCCCTGAATGGTAAACAATCCTATTTTCAGTGGGGTTTGAGTTCGAGCCACCCTGTGTGGGCCAAGGGGAGCCCTCTTCCTCTGTGACCCCGTTTGACTCCAGTTTCCCCTCCCAGAACCCCTTTCTGGCTGATGCTGATCCCGTCCTTATCACTCCTCTCAGCTAAAATCTTCTCAGCATTCCTGGTCCTCTCCTTGCCTGCGATGCTCTCAGCCACCCGGCCCTCTGCCTGTCCACATCCCGCCTGTTCTCCAAGGACACACTTACTTCCTCTAAAAAACGGTCCCTAACTTGCAGGCCCCGGGGAGCTCTCCCTCAAGTCCTAGTCCTTTGTTTAATAACGCATGTATTGGCAAACAGTTAGCAAATGGGATTTGGCTTACAGCCTCTCTCTGCCTTGCTTCTGAACCACTAGGCTTTATTGTCCACCCCACAAATATAGCCTAAGTACCACGGATCCTTGTCATCTGGGATGCTGTGCCCTAAGGACCCGTTGGCATCTTCCCTGCCCTGCATCTGAACCCAACTACATGTGTTGTGTCCCTGAAACACAATCTGAGCTCTCTGAAAGGAGGAATTATGGCACTTTTCTATCTGTCTCTTCATCCAGCATGACACTTGATAGGGGCTCAGGTCTTACCCCGATACATCATAGCTATGTGTCTTTAGGTAATAATAATAGCATCCTTTTTTGTTCATAATTTTCTAATATGTTAAATAATATTAGCTCACATTTATATAGTATTTTTTAAACCCTTACCTGTGTTAGAATCAATACTGTGGTTTGGGTTCGAGGCAGAAGAGTGGTAAGGGCTAGGCAATAGGGGTTAAGTGATTTGCCCAGGATCGCACCGCTAAAAAGTATCTGAGGTCAAATTTGAACCCAGGACCTCTTGTCACTAGACCTGGCTCACAATCTACTGAGCCACCTAGCTACTCCCTCCTTATATCCAAGCTGGCAAACCTATGGCACACATGCTGGAGGGGGCTGGTCCCCTCCCCCTCTCCACATAGGCAGGAGGACATTCCTCACTTTCCCCACCCCTCTGCCCAGCAGCCAATGGGAGCGCATCTTCCCTCCCCTGACTGGGGGTACATGCGGCATGAGTGTTGCAGTTTGGGCTCTAAAAGGTTCACCATCACTGGTCTATATAGTGTTTCAAAGTTCATAAAGCAATTAACAAACAATCTCATTTGATCCTCACAACAACCCTAAGTAGACAGTACTATTATTATTCCCACTTGAGAGATGAGGAAACTAAGGCTCAGAGAGGTAGAGTAACTTATCCAGAGTCACAGTCAGTAAGTATCTAAAGTGGGATTGGAACTCAGAATATTCCGCTTCCATGCCCAGCATTTTAGCTACTCTGTCACACTGTCTATATAGCATGCATGACTGTGTTTTACTGGTATCTGGGTTAGTGATACCTTATACTCCTACTAGATTTTAAGTTCCCCTATGGCAGGAACCCAAACTATATCTTAATTTTATATTTCTCCCTGCACCTAACATATCCTGTATTCTATGTAGGCACCACATTGTGTGCTATTATATTACCTTATTATATCACATAAACTGATCTGTACCATGTGGTATGCACTTGTTCACTAATGGTTCTTCGTCTACTGGTCTCATTTCCCCAGTTGGACTGTAAGAACCTTGAGGGCAAGGACCATGTCTCACACACCTCTATCTCTCCTGCCAAACCAACACAGTTCTGAGCACCTCATGCCTGCTCAGTAATTATTTGTTCATCGATAGTGGGATGCTTGTAAAGTATTGATTGGCACCCTTTAGCTTGGCTCCCTTGACCAAATGGCAGTGACTTGGCGTTCATTCAATCAAGTTCTTCCCCACTTTGATCTTTCCAGGGCTCCATGAAGATGGACACTGTCTCAATATTTGTAACCCTATCTCTTAGCACAGTGTCTAACACATAATAGACTCTTAATAAATGTTTGTTGATCGATTATCTCTTGTGTCTAGCATTTCCTTTCTCCTCTCACCAAGCCTTTGCTTTGGCAGAAGCTCATCCCTTGAAGGCTAGAGTTTAGCCCCTCATCATCTTCATCTCTAGTTCTTTCATCTTCATCAAAGCTCCGCTCAGGCAGTACTTCTTATAGTAAACCTTTCCTGATCCTGCTAGTGCCTTTCCCCTCAAAAAAAAAAAATCACCTGCTACATATTTTGTATATACTTACATTTGTACATTTTTTGTCTCCTCTTCAATAGAATATAAGCTCCTTGAGAGCAGGACCATTTCATTTTAACTGTATATCCCCAGTGCCTTGCACATAACAGGTCCTAGATAAATGCTTGTGCATCAATTGATTGAAACCTCTTTTTTTCTTGTTCTTTGCAAATGTTTGATGGGATTTTGCATTCGATCAGTTCCATTGACTGGTTACTTCCTCATTATGGCTCCTTATGATTAACTCATACAATCTTCAGAGTTATTTATGATCAAAATATTTGGAGATGCCTTCCCTGCAAGGCAGGACAGGCAGACCACTGGGCCTCTTCCCCAAGTCCAGAGGAGAAATGAAGAAGCAGAAATGACTATATTAGTCTCAGCCCACCCCCTGTCAGTCCCCTGACAGCACCTCTAGGCCCCTACATACCCATGTCCCCACCCTGATTTACACACACACATACACGCATGTGCATGCACACTGGATTTTCTTTCATGCTATTTCAAACTCCTCATGGGTACAGCAAAACAAGCTCTCTGGAAGACATGTGAGCAGAATTATTCCAGATGGGCAAAAGATGAGGACAGGCCCGCCTGGGCTAGGAATATTGGGAAAAAAATAAAACACCCACCCTCGACAGGAGACAGTCCCATTTCTGTGACACATGGCTATTGAAAACACCCTCCTGTCTCCTCGAGCCTACACTCCTACACCACCCCCTCATGCTGCGCAGAAGATAACAACAAGAGCTCGCATTGAGAGCCTGCTTTAAGGTTTAAAAAGTGCTTTCCCGATATCATCTCACTTCATTCTCGTAACAACGCTGGAAGATAGGGGCTGACATTATCACCATTTTACAGGTGAGGAAACTGAGTCTGAGAGAGGTTACATAATCAATATTCTGTCCACTATGCCATGCTGGAGATGAACGAGATGACTTCCAGTATACATCCCCTCATTTCCTCCATCCAAGATAAAATTTCCTCTCTCTCTAGTTATCCTTTCATCCCTTTTCCAGAATCAGACTAAAAGGTGTTCTAATTCTTATTTAGGTCTAAACCTGTACCCTACATCTATGACTTCTGCTTGATGCCATTCCCTTCTAAAGACATAGTTCCTTCAAGTATCTCCTTTCTCTTCACATGCTCAACCTCTCCTCTACTGGTTCTTCAAACTTGCATAAATTTAGAGCCAGGCCTAGATATGGGAGGTCCTGGGTTCAAATTTGGCCTCAGACACTTCCAAGCTGTGTGACCCTGGGCAAGTCACTTAACCCCCATTGCCTAGCCCTTACCACTCTTCTTCCTTGGAGCCAATACACAGTATTGATTCCAAGACAGAAGGTAAGAGTTTAAAAAAAAATAAAAAAGTAACCATGGGGCAATTAGGTGGCCCAGTGGATAGAGAGCCAAGCCCTGGGGACAAGAGATCTTGGGTTCAAGTCTAATCTCAGATACTTCCTAGCTGGTGTGAACCTGAGCAAGTCACTTAACCCCAACTGCCCAACCCTTATTGCCCTTCTAATGACTTGGAACCAATACTTTGTATCGATTCTAAGATGGAATGTACAAGTTTAAAAATAAAGAAATTTAAAGATAGCCTGATTGTTGTCCCTCCTTTTACCTTTCACTTTCTAATTTCATCAAATAGTATCACACTCATTGCCTCCCCTAATCTTTCTCCTCCAATTAAAGGCTCATAGAATTTAAAGTTACAAAATCATCGTTTAGATTTGGTGGGAACTTTAGAGGTCAATGAGTTCAACATTCATTTTACACAAAAGAAAACGGAGGCCTATTAGTGTGGGAGGCAGGATTCAAACCCAGATCTTCCCGATTCCAAAATCAGCATTTTAATGCTGACTACCATTACTGAGTCACAGACAGAATTGGAAGAGATGTTAGAAATCACCTTGTCTAACTCCCTCACTGTGCAGATGCGGGTGAAGACTTGACCTCCGTTATACTCCTAGTAAGGAAGAGAAAAGGTATTTCCAGAAATTAAGCCAGGTTCTCTGCCCACTTCACCATACAGCCTTGCCCAACTGATTTCTCTTCTCACATCACTGAAATGACCTCCTCAGAGGCTGAGGTCCTCATATCACCGAAGCTGACCGCATTTTCCTCAGTCCTCATCCTGCTTGGCTTCTTTGTCACATTTCCCTGTCCCATAAATCCCCAGTGCCTAGCACGTAGCAGGCCCTTGAGAAGGGCATGTTCATCAGCTGATTGACATTTCCTTTTTTCTTGTTCCTTGCATAACAGTTGACGGAGTTTTGTACCCAGCCAGTTGTACTGGATGGCCCCTTCATCTTACCCATCATGGCTCCCAATGATTGACTCATGTAATCTTCAGCGGTATTTCTTCCGTAAATCCATACTCTATTCATTCCCTTCCTCACCAACTACTCTACTTCTTCAAGAAGTCTTTCTCTTATAGCCCTACTCCAAAATGTGGCCACTGTCCAAGGTCCAGTCCTTGATCTTTCTCTCTCCATCCTCTTCCCAGGAGAGCTCATCTGATTCTCATAGTTTCCAATGCTGTGTCAAATGGATTCTCAAATCTGGATCTCCAACCTTGACCTGAGCTCTCCTCTTTAGTTGTCTGAAAGACTCCTGAGTCCCTAAATTACTTCTAACTCAGTATGAGCAAAATGATCTCATTTTACTACTTGGCTCTCTCAGCCTAAGTTTCTTCATCCATAAAATAGAGATGAAAAACACTTGCACTACTTACCTCATAGGGTTGTTGAGAGGAGAATACTATGGGAAGTAAGTTGTCATCATTGGTATTACCCAAACAATCTCTGCCTCTTGTCTTCATTATACATACTATCATCGCTTTTATTAATATTCAGGATTGGAAACCTTAGAGAAATCTTCTTATTCCCCTTTAGTCCTCTTATATGACCCCTATACTTTGACTAAAATTATCTCTCATTTCCAAAATGTTCTTTCTTGCCCAACCACTCATTAAATCCTAGTTTCACCAAATCTCTCCAATCTGCCCCTTTCTTTCCATTGCTACTACCAATCTCTTCTATAACCCTTTTACAAGTCTTCGTCCTTCATACTCTTGCTAGATTAATATCTGCTATTGTCAATAGAAAGGAAATCAACAATGGAGTTGGAAAAATCCCACATCTGAAGCTGTGTTATCCTAGAGAAGTTACCTAACTTTCCTGAATCTCATTTCATTCATCTGTAAAAGGAAGGTCTCTAAAGTCCATTCCAGCTCTATATCTATGTGATCACATCACCTTCATGTTCCAGAATCATCTATGGCTCCCAAATGCCTATAATAATAATAATAATAATAGCTAAGAATAGCTTACCTTTGTATAGTGTTTACTATGTACCAGGCATCATACTTTATAATTGTTATCTCATTTAGTCCTCACAACAACCCTGGGAGACAGGTGCTATTATTATCCTCATTTTATAGAGGAGAAAATGGATGCATCAGAGACTGAATGATTTGCTCAGGGTCACACAGCTAGTAAGTGTCTGAGAACAGATTTGAACTCAGATCTTTCTTTCTTCAAGTCCAGTGTTCCATCCACCAAACCATTTAGCTACCTAGAGAATAATACACACAAACAAACAAAATGTTCAAATTTGTTTCTCATTGCTCCCCCTATATGAATTCTATAACTTCAGATAAAGTGTCTTTACTATCTAAAAGTCTATTTACTCTCTCTTGAATGATCTTTGTGCTTCTGGACTGTGCCTGTATTCCTATTATTTGTTGTCCCTTCCTGATATCTATCTGGCCAAGTCCTACTCATCTTTTAAGAATCAGGGCAAGTCCTTCTTAGGACATTAAACCTCTTTGCCTATAGGAATCTCCAGGCTCTCTGGACTCATGCACCCTCTCTACAACTATCATTTGACCAAAAAAGTATATATCTCCTTGTCTGAAGACAGATAGCATGAGATCAGGAGTTAGGAAGAGCTAGATTCAAATCCTACTTCAGAGACTGACTAGCTACATGATTCTGGGCACTCCACTTCCCTGGGTCTCAGGTTCCCCATCTACAAAATGGGGTATTACAGTAGCTCCATTACAAAGCTCCTCTGAGGTTCCAATGAAATAATGTATTTCAAAATGCTCTGTAAACCTTAAAATTCTCTCTCAGTGTAATCAATTATCATCATTATATTTATTGTTATTTAATTTTCTGTGGTATTCTGTAGTATTATAGAATCAGAGGATGTCAGAACTGGAAAAAAACTTAGAGGTCATCAGTTTTAAAAATAAAAATTTGCTGATCATTTTTTGTTTTACATTGCATGAATTTCCCCTTGTATCCCTCCCCTCCCCAGTCCCAGAGGATCTTATATAACAAAGAATAGCTTTTTAAAAATATAATAAAATAGGGGGCAGCTGGGTCACTCAGTGGATTGAGAGCCAGGCCAAGAATGGGAGGTCCTAGGTTCAAATCTGATCTCAGACACTTCTTAGCTATGTGACCCTGGGCAAGTCACTTGACCCCCATTGCCTAACCGTTACCACTCCTCTCTGCCTTGGAACCAATACACAGTATTTACTCCAAGATGGAAGGTAAGGTTTTATTTATATATATATATATATATATAAAATAAAATAAAAAGCAAAACAAATAGTCCTTTGAAAAAATCTGAAAACATAATATTTCATATTCCTTGGCCTTCCACTTCTGGGAAAGAGTGTGGGGAGGATAGGGATATCTTCTCATGTCTCTTCTTTGGGGTCAGAATTTTCCTTGTAATTTGCAACTTTCATTTTTTTAAAATCCCTTACTTTGTGTCTTAGAATATATTGCTTCCAAGGCAAGACCTCTGTAAATACATTCTTTAAAAAAAATAACCCTCTACCTTCTGCCTTAGTATCAATTCTAAGACAGAAGAGAAGCAAGGACTAGGCAATTAGGATAAGTGACTTGCCCACAATCACATGGCTAGGAAGTATCTGAGACTAAATTTGAACCCAGGTCCTCCTGACTCCAGACCTGGCTGTCCATCTGCTGTGCCACCTCAACATTTACTTTTGATAGTTTTATGCAAACTCCATTTTATAAGATGATGAAGCAGAGACCTAAAATGGTGAAATGATTTGACCAAGGACTTTATGCCTTCTATCCCACATAGGCTCTATTTTCTGGAGGCCAATAGCCATTCTTTTACTCCTTATCACTGATGGTACCTAACAGAAGACCTTTGATAAAGCAGATGTTTGATTTCTAGTTGTTGATTTGACCAAGCTTGTAATAAACTAGTTTCCCTTGAATTCCATCCCTTGGTCACCTCCATGAACCAAGATGGCACCTTGATTGCTACAGGATCCAGTTGGTGTGAATTCTTCAGTCTAGACCATCTGTAGCCTGTCACTATAACTCAGCACAAGTAAGAGAGGAACAGGCTACATGTGACAGCATTCAAAACCAATGCAGTGTGTTCTCCTATGGTTTTTGTATCATTCTCCCTTTTATACGATGCTGGATAGAAATGCCAAGCCAAGAGGAAACAGAGCCCTCCCCAGGACCTGCTCTAAGGAAATCTTGTCTAGAAACTTAGGCTCACATTATACACTATCTGCTAGCAGGGAAGGACGGAAGAGGAAAAAAACAAGCTGAGTAGTCAAAGAAAACACATAGATTCCAACAATAACAACAAAATAAAACACCCTACAACATCCATTTGCCCATTCTGGCCCCAAAGTATCACCCTTAATAGGAGAAGGTATCCTCCTCCTATTGGCAAATTGATCTCAGGGCCTCCATTGGGGAGGGCTCCAGACCAATTGGTCTTCATTTCCTTCCCAGCTATCCTTGGACTTTCCAGATTTCAGCACCATCCCCTCTCCAAGTACCTTCCTAGACCTTCAGTCCCTTTCTTTCTCGGTCCTTTGCTATGTTATCTTCCCCCATTAGAATGTAAGCTCCTTGAGGGCAAAGGCTAAGTTTCTTTTTCTGGCATTCCCAGGGCTTAGCACAGTGCCTGGCACATAGTAAGCACTTTAAAAATGCTTGCTACCTTGCCATACTGGGTTTTGGGAGGAGGGTGGAAGCTGGGCGGTGAATGTTTTCTCTTTTTCTGATAGTACCACCATGCTCAGGACTTCTGAGTTATAACTCCACCACCTTCAATCTGTGATTTGCTCCAATGTATTTGCTAAGCACTTTGAATGAGAAGAATCTTTGTTCTAAGCTGCAGTGAAGGAATCTTTCCAATAAAAGTGGAAAAGGCATGGATTCTGCCTTCAGGGAGCTTACAGTCTAATGCAAGGATCTTTTAGTTTTCCAATTACATGTAATAGTAATTTTCAACATACATTTTCCAAAATTCTAAGATCTTATCTGGCACATAGTAATAGCTTTATAA
This sequence comes from Monodelphis domestica, assembly GCF_027887165.1. NCBI lineage: Eukaryota > Metazoa > Chordata > Mammalia > Didelphimorphia > Didelphidae > Monodelphis > Monodelphis domestica. The sequence goes on along the minus strand of NC_077230.1, from coordinate 89,732,228 downwards.
ATATTCTATTTACATATCTATTTATCCATCCATCCATTTATCTATCTGCTACCTAATCTTTCATCCATATTCCAACTACCTACCTATCTGTCTGTCTGTCTGTCTCTATCTCTATCTATCTGAAACAATATCGCCAATCAAACTATCACCTAAAATCAATGACAAGCCATACTGTTTACACAAAGTCTTTGTTTTACAACAAAGTATGGTGGGATCAGTCAGACAGTCATAAAAGATGATTTTGAAGCTGGGTTTTGAAGGAGGGGTAGATGTGATATGCTCAGGAGAAACGGGGAAGCCATACTAAACATGGGTGAATGAATGGGGGATGGACCTCATTACTGGTGAACAAGGAGGGGATGGTTCTTTGTACAGATTTATGGTAGGAAAAGAGAGAAAAATCTCACTCTGTTTAAAAATGGTTATTTTAGCATCAAATTATATTTTATGTGTTCAATATGGAAAAGGGTCCGAAACCTTTTAGAAATTATCAGGTATGGTCTTAGGTACCTAATCTGTAAAGCTGAAGGGGTTAGACTCAAAGATAACCTATCTGATCCTGCCAGGTCTAGATCTATAATCCAATAATCATTAGCAGAAAACCCAAATTGTAAAGAAAAAAAAATTAAAAGTCAAGGTTAAAGTGGCTAAACTTAAATTTTAGCTGTTCTATGCAGATTTAAGACAGATATGGGGTGTCTCAAAAGTCTTGGTGCAGGGTAAGGGTGCTCAGTATAGCCTTTTATCCTTAGATTTTGGGGACACCCTGGATGTAGAAGAAAAGGGGAAATTAGCAAATCCCTGGAAATAATGATTACCAGGATCAACTCTCTACTAATGGGAATAATACCATCATGAAGGAATCATTCCACAGAACTGATTTCTCTATTTCTTTCTTTCCCTTCAGGTCATAAGAGAGAAAGGACAGGATGCAGGGTTTACACACAGAATTCATAGATGCACTGATTGTCATCACTCCAAATCCTTATTTCAGATACAAAGAAACAGGCATCCAGGAAAGTTAAATGAGTTGACCAACGTCAAACAATTATTAAACAAGAGAACTAGACTTTGAACCTAGGTCTTCTGACTACAGTAAAGGGCTCTTTCCATGACAGTTTTAAAAGGGGGTCAAAGTAACAAAACCAGAGTGGTAAAGTGATAGAGAACTGTCTTTGAAGACAGAAAGACCCGAGTTCAAATCCTTTCTCTGCCATATACTGGCCTCTGTATGACCCTAGTTTAAATCATTAGCTTCTCAATGCTCTAGCCAGTGATATCAAAGTCAAGCAGAAACCAATCTCTGCTAGCAAAATATTGATTTATAAAACCACAAATTAACATTATCTACATTGTATTTTATTTTTATTTATTTTGTTAAACATCTCCCAATTACATATTAGTTTGGTTCCAAGAGTGCTACTTCCTCTCCAGAGGACCCTCTAAGACTATAAATTGCAGAGAAGTGGCCAACCTGTATTAATAGAAGAACTTTCCGCCTGCTGAGGAAAGTTCTTCTTTTGTAGATACAGTCCCTATCCCTATCTATGGAAAAATATTTTTTCCCATCTATACCCTCCAAAAAAGACAATTATTAGCTTGAAGAATATAAACTCCTGCATCAATTCCAAGAGCATTCCTTCAATTCAATGACACATTAATTAGGGGCAGCTCAGTAGATGGAGTGACAGACTTGGAGTCAGGAGGACAGGAGGTCAAATCTGACCTCAGACACTTCCTGACAGTGTGAACCTGGGCAAGTCACTTAATCCCATTTGCTTAGTCTTGTACTTCTAACGCGATAGAAAGTAAGGGTTTAGAAGATGGTGGCTTAGAAGCTGCAAAAGTTCAGACCTCAGAAACCCTTCCTTACCAATCACAAACTGAGAGCTCCTAGGACACCGAAATTCAAGCTGAACAACAGGACAGACCCCGGGAACCCTCCTCCCGGACCTGGATCAAAAGGTACGGCCCCCCAAAAGCCAAAACCCTAGATCACTCGGATCTAAGGGGCAGGCATAAGGAAGGTCTCAGGACCAATCCCCCCAACCCAGAGTGCTGAGCCCACGGCAGCAGTGGGAACTTCAGGGTCGGCAAAAGGGCCCCAGAGCTGGCTATTTTGAAGGACTCACCTTGAAAACAACCGGAGCCAGTCTCTGGGACGCCCAACACAGACAGCAGGGAAACATAGAGAGAAGGGGGAAGCCTATAGACCCCTGGCCGGGTCCTTCCAACTGAGTCTCAAGGGAGGTCCCAGCTTTAGGGCACCAGCTGAACCCAATCCCATCAGGAGCACTCAGAGCTACTGAAAGGAGAGAAATCTTAGGGCCTGCAAAGGGGTTGCTCCGAAGAGCTTACCTGGAAAGTAACCTGGGCCAGTCTCTGGGCATTCAACACAGATTGTGGAGGAGGAGGTTGGGTTTTTTTCTTTTTCTTTTTTTTTTTTTGGCTCCGGAATCATTCCGCCCACACCAGTTGATCCTAATCCCATCAGGAGCCCTCAGAGCTTCTGAAAGAACAGAAACAGGGCCAGGGAAGGGCTTACCTTGAAAACAACCTGGGCCACTCTCTGGGCATTCAACACAGATTGTGGAGGAGGAGGTTTTTTGCTTTAGGGCTCATTCAGTACAAAAAAGTTGAACCTAATCCCTTCAGAAGCCCTCAGAGCCCAGGAAGGCCACAACCCCTCCCCCCTTAGAGAGCAGGATCTTCTGAAAGAACCAGCTGAATCTAATCCCATCAAAAGTCTCCAGAACGCAAGGAATCCCAGGCTCCCCATCCATCCTCATTGACTACTGGACTTTAAGCCAATCAAAAGCCTCCAGAGGACAGGAAAGCTCAAACCCCCAACAACCCTCCCCCAGAGACTACACCAAGAGATCTTCTGTTAAAGCTCCAAGAGGGGAGACTGATAGAAGTCCCCAAAAAACAAAAAAATGAGAGGAACAAGAGCACAGACAAATATGGGGAGTAAAGAAGGGGTGAATTTGAGCAAACAACAGAAACAGAAGAAAGAAAGTACAATAGACAGCTACTACTCACCAAATGGAACAGAGGGAGAGAGATCAGCAAATGATAAACCAGAAATCCCAGCGAATTGGATACAGGCTGTGGAAGAACTCAAAACACAACTAAGAGAGGCTGAAGACAATTGGGAAAAGAACTTAAAAATTAAGAAAAGTCATCTGGAAACAGAGGCACTTGAACTAAAACAAGAAAATAGTGTCTTGAAAGCCAAAATCATCCAGCTGGAAAATGAGGCAAAGGAGATGAAAGATGAGGCAAAGGAGATGAAAGACGAGGTAAAGAGGAAGAAAGAAGATCTTCAAAGAAAATCAGACCAGAAGGAAAAAGATGACCAAAAAGCCAGAGATGAAATCCAATCTTTAAGAACCAGAGTAAAACAACTAGAATCAAATGACCTCACAAGGCAGCAGGACACTATAAAACAAAACAAAAAGAATGAAAAAATTGAGGAAAATGTGAAGCATCTCATTCACAAAACAGATGATTTAGAAAATCGTTCAAGAAGAGACAATTTAAGAATAATTGGACTACCAGAAGACCACGACAAAAGAAAAAGCCTGGACATAATACTAGAGGAAATTATCCAGGAAAACAGTCCCGAGATCCTAGAACAAGAGGGGAAAGTGGAGATTGAAAGAATCCACAGATCACCCCCTGTATTTAATCCCCAACTGACAACACCAAGAAATGTTACAGCCAAATTAAAAAACAATCAGATGAAAGAACAGATATTACAAGCTGCCAAGAAGAAGCTATTCAGATACCATGGAAACATGGTGAGGTTAACACAGGATCTGGCTGCATCCACACTGAAGGACCGAAAGGAATGGAATACAATATTCCAGAAAGCAAGGGAACTAGGTCTACAGCCAAGAATAAAATACCCATCAAAACTGACTATATTCTTACAGGGGAAAGTATGGTCATTCAACACAACAGAAGAGTTCTAAGCATTCATAAATAAAAGACCAGACCTGAACAGAAAATTTGATGTCCAACCACAGAACTCAAGAGAATCATCAAAAGGTAATTAAAAAAGAGGGGGAAAAACAAACAAAAAAACAACAAAAATTTTATAAGAGACTCAATAAGTTAAAATGATATGTATCCCTATAAGAAAATAGGTCATTGGTAAAAACTGTTGCTATCACCTGAGCAGCTAGAAGAATTACACTCACAGGGAACAGTGACAAACTGTATAGGATGAAAGGACAAGACATAAATAGGTATATAGATATATGCATACATAAATACATATACATGTGTATGTATATATATATATATGTATATATATATACATGACTAGAGCTAAAAAAGAAATGGAGAGGAAATCAAGGCAATCATTAAAAACTACTATGCCCAATTATATGGCAAAAATATGGCAATCTAAGTGATATGGATGAATATAAATTGCCTAGATTAAAAGAAGAAGAAATAAATTACCTAAACAACCCCATATCAGAAAAAGAAATTGAACAAGCCATCAAAGATCTCCCTAAGAAAAAATCCCCAGGTCCAGATGGATTCACAAATGAATTCTATCAAACATTCAAAGAACAGCTAACCCCAATACTATACAAACTATTTGACAGAATAAGCCAAGAAGGGGTTCTATCAAATTCTTTTTACGACACAAACATGGTACTGATCCCAAAGCTAGGCAGGTTAAAAACAGAGAAAGAAAACTATAGACCAATCTCCCTAATGAATATAGATGCAAAAATCTTAAATAGGATACTAGCAAAAGGACTCCAGCAAGTCATCACAAGGGTTATCCACCACAATCAGGTAGGATTAATTCCAGGAATGCAAGGATGGTTCAATATTAGGAAAACCATCCACATAATTGACCATATAAACAAGCAAATCGACAAAAATCACATGATTATTTCAATAGATGCAGAAAAAGCATTTGACAAAATACAACACCCATACCTATTGAAAACACTAGAAAGTATAGGAATAGAAGGGCCGTTCCTAAAAATAATAAACAGTATATACCTAAAACCATCAGCAAACATCATCTGCAATGGGGAAAAACTCAAAGCCTTCCCAATAAGATCAGGGGTCAAACAAGGATGCCCATTATCACCTTTATTATTCAATATTGTACTAGAAACACTAGCAATAGCAATTAGAGAAGAAAAAGAAATTGAAGGTATTAAAATTGGCAATGAGGAGACCAAGCTGTCACTCTTTGCGGATGATATGATGATTTACTTAAGGAATCCCAGGGAATCAACCAAAAAGCTAATCGAAATAATCAACAACTTTAGCAAAGTTGCAGGATACAAAATAAACCCACATAAGTCATCAGCATTTCTATATATCTGCAACCCAGTTCAGCAGCAAGAATTAGAAAGAGAAATTCCATTTAAAGTCACCCGAGACAATATAAAATACTTAGGAATCTATCTGCCAAGACAAACGCAGGAACTATATGAACACAACTACAAAACACTCTCCACACAATTAAAACTAGATCTAAACAATTGGAAAAACATTGATTGCTCATGGGTGGGACGAGCTAACATAATAAAAATGACCATCCTACCCAATATTATCTATTTAGTGCCATACCCATTGAACTACCAAAAAACTATTTTACTGAATTAGAGAAAACCATAACAAAGTTCATTTGGAAGAATAAAGGATCAAGGATATCTAGGGAAATAATGAAAAAAAAAAAATACAAAGGAAGGTGGCCTTGCAATCCTAGATCTCAAACTATATTACAAAGCAGCAGTCATCAAAACAATTTGGTACTGGCTAAGAGACAGGAAGGAGGATCAGTGGAATAGACTTGGGGTAAATGACCTCAGTAAGACAGTCTTTGACAAACCCAAAGACCCCAGCTTTTGGGACAAAAATCCAGTAATTGATAAAAACTGCTGGGAAAATTGAAAGACAGTGTGGGAGAGATTAGGTTTGGATCAACACCTCATACCCTACACCAAGATAAACTCAGAATGGACGAATGACTTGAATATAAAGAAGGAAACTATAAGTAAATTAGGTGAACACAGAATAGTATACATGTCAGAACTTTGGGAAGGGAAAGATTTTAAAACCAAGCAAGACTTAGAAAAAGTCACAAAATTCAAAATAAATAATTTTGACTACATCAAATTAAAAAGTTTTTGTACAAACAAAACCAATGTAACTAAAATTAGAAGGAAAGCAACAAATTGGGAAACAATCTTCATAACAAAAACCTCTGACAAAGGTCTAATTACTCAAATCTATAAAGAGCTAAACCAGTTGTACAAAAAATCAAGCCATTCTCCAATTGAAAAATGGGCAAGGGACATGAATAGGCAATTTTCAGTTAAGGAAATCAAGACTATTAATAAGCACATGAAAAAGTGTTCTAGATCTCTTATAATCAGAGAGATGCAAATCAAAACAACTCTGAGGTATCACCTCACACCTAGCAGATTGGCTAACATAACAGCTATGGAAAGTAATGAATGCTGGAGGGGATGTGGCAAAGTGGGGACACTAAGTCATTGCTGGTGGGGTTGTGAATTGATCCAACCATTCTGGAGGGCAATTTGGAACTATACCCAAAGGGCACTAAAAGACTGTCTGTCCTTTGATCCAGCCATAGCACTGCTGGGCTTGTACCCCAAAGAGATAATAAGGAAAAAGACCTTTACAAGAATATTCATAGCTGTGCTCTTTGTGGTAGCCAAAAATTGGAAAATGAGGGGATGCCCTTTGATTGGGGAATGGCTGAACAAATTGGGGTATCTATTGGTGATGGAATACTATTGTGCTAAAAGAAATAATAAAGTGGAGGAGTTCCATGGAGACTGGAACAACCTCCAGGAAGTGATGCAAAGTGAGAGGAGCAGAACCAGGAGAACATTGTACACAGAGACGTATACACTGTGGTACAATCGAATGTAATGGACTTCTCCAGTAATGGCTTTACAATGTCCCTGAACAACCTGCACTGATCTATGAGAAAAAAAAAAACCTATCCTCAAGCAGAGAACAAACTGAGGGAGTAAAAACACTGAGAAAAAGCAACTGCTTGACTACAGAGGTTGAGGGGACATGATCGAGGAGAGATGCTAAATGAGTGCCCTAATGCAAATACCACCAACAAGGAAATGGGTTCAGAGCAAGGACACATGTGATACCCAGAGGAATCGCACCTTGGCTAGGGAAGGGGTGGCGTGGGGTTGGGGGGGGAAGAAAAGAAAATGATCTGTTTCCAATGAACAATGTATGAAAATGACCAAATAAAATAATGTTTTAAAAAAATTTTTTTAAATTAAAAAAGAAAGTAAGGGTTTATTTTTTTAAATACATTAATGTATATGTGTATACTATAGATATAGTTATGTTAATTTAATAACTATTTTCTCAAACATGTCTGTTATGTGTCTCCTTACATATGATGAAAAGTTCCTGACAGTAGGAGCTACTTCCTTAAATACCTTCTACATGACACCGACTCCAGACAGAGCATTTGACAAACATTCGGTAATGGAAGTCCCATTTACAGTGTCTATTATTAATGAAAATCAATAACCAGAACGACATTAGGTTAGGAAATTTGGGCATTCATTATCATAAATTATAGTTAAACTGTATGCAAAGCCGCTGTGTGATGTGGAAACTTCCTCCTCTAATTTAGATTGGCTTCTGAATAACAGTCTGAAGAATAACCTTTTTCGTATCATAGACTCTTGGCAGTCTGGGCAAAGCCTACAAATCCTTCTCAGAATCACATTTTTAAATGTACAAAATACAATATATAAGATTACAAAGAATGCCAATTATAATTCTGAGAATTATCATAAAAAATATATTTTAAAGAGTAAAAATTCCTTTCTGAGGAAGTTGTCTTAGGGTAAGGAGAGGTCAAGTGGTTTGTTTGTCACACACTATGTGTCAGAAACAAGATACCTTCCTGACTCCAAGGCCAGCACTCTATCCACCCATTCCACTGAAATTCACAAAGCGGCTCAGATGGGAAAACAATATGACGAGCCTAGATTTGGCTATAAAGTGAAGGAGTTCAGTCGATGCTTTCCAAAGCAGATGCAGGCCAAATGGACATTCATTCTGTGTCTCATTCATTCATTCATTCAACATTTACTGGGTGTGTCCCATGAGTTGGCTCAGCCTTGGCTGGCAATTTAAAACCATTCTGCAGGCAAAATAAACTTATGACTACAGTCAGCGACTCAGTTAACTAGAAATTGGATACAGAAATGGGTGTGTGCAAACCAGAGTCCTTCCACCACCCTTTACCTGTAGGCTGCTGACATCCCTTCATCAGCACCCAGCACCCAATAAGCCTGCAAGGAAGAGCTCCTGGACACCCGGCCAAATGGAAGATCAACTCAACAACTGCTTGCCTGAAACCTTCACACAGAAGATAAAACTTCAGAGGTCACTTGGGAAGGCTCCATGTGTTAATTGAAGCCAAGAAGCATCATGAAGTAAGGGAGAAGAACTGACTTTTGTTAAAAGAGAGGAATCACTATTATCTGAGTGTATGGATTTAGCCATTAATCTATCACCTTGTTAAGCTGTCATTTCCCATGCTGTTCCCTACTTCTCTACTTTCAATCCCATAACAAAAATGCTCTTTTGTTTTACATTTTATTTAGGCTTATCCTACTGGTTAAGGGATCCAGAGACCTTCCAAAATAAATGTTTTTGTCACTGTCTCTTTATATCTAGGGATATCATAAACTACTTCTGGATTGCCCAGAACTTTCCTTTTCCAATCAAATACTTAGTCTGGTCAAATTTTATACTTAAATGCATATATACATATGTACATGTATGTATAGACATATGCATGTCTTTGTACAAGTACATGCATTCATACAAACTTGTATAGAATGCCCCAAAAGTCTTAGTGAAGTTTTAGCTATTGAAACGGACTTTTTAAGCTCATATATATGTGTGTGTGTGTATATATATATATATATATATGTGTGTGTGTGTACACTCATGAATGTGCAGATATACATATACATGCATGTGTACAACTATCTGCATATATATGTGCAGATATCCATATGTATGGATATATGTATGCATGCATTTTTATACACACACACTCAGTTCTTGATGACTTCTGTAATTTCCTGTTTTCTCCCAGCATGAAGTTTAGCAAGAGATTGTACTTTTCCCTCTAAATTTATTCAGCTTTTAGCAGACAATTTCAATTTGTATTTTGATGATGTCGGTTTCAGAGTGTTCTGACTGACAGACTGTATCACCAGATGGAAAAGCCCTAGGTGGTAAAAGTGCCATAATCCAAATTATATATATATATATATATACACACACACACACACACACACACACACACACACACACAGAGTCAAGAGAACAACTGATAGAATTGCCCCCACCTAAGGGGTCTTTTTTAAATGTTTTTTTCTCTTGCATCATCACACAAAACATATTCCCATATTATTTATTTTTATAAGTTAATAATCGTATACAACCAAAACCCCAAAATATATACCCAAATAAACAAGTTGATAAATCATGTTTTCATCTGCATTCCTACTCCAACAGTTCTTTACCTAGAGGTGGATGTTCTTTTTTAATAAGTCCCTCAAATTTATCCTGGATCACTATATTGCTGTTAATAACAAAGTCCATCACATCTGATCATTCCACAAAATTTCAATTACTGTGTATATAATGTTTTCTTGGTTCTGCTTATTTCATTCTGCGTCAGTTCATGTAGGTCTTTCCAGCTCTTTCTGAAATCATCCTGTTCATCATTCCTTATGGCACAGTCATATTTTATCACTGTTATATACCACAATTTGTTCAGCCATTCCCCAATCAAAGGACACTTTCCAATTTTTTTGCCACCACAAAGAGAGCAGCTATAAATACTTTTGTACAAACAGGTCCATCCCCATTTCTTTTTAACTCTTTGGGATACAGATCTAGTAGTGGTATTACTGAATCAAAAGGTATACATTCTTTTAGTGCCTTTTAGGCATAACTCCAAATTGTCCTCCAGAATGGTTGGATCAATTAACAACTCCACCAGCAATGCACAAACATCCCAATTTTGCCATATTCCTTCCAACATTTATTATTTTCCTTTACTGTCATTTGCCACCTGAGGAATCTTGGGGGACCTTCTTTTCTGTATTGGGTCAGCAAAAAGAGCAGTCAGTATTCTTAGAATTAAAAAGGCTTGGTCCAAATCTGGGCTCTCCTATTAAACTGTGTAGCTTCTTCAGATGAGTCATTTTATATCCCTGGGTCTCAGTTTCCTCATCTATAAAACGGAAGAATTGGTCTAAATGAATTCTAAAATCTCTTCTAGCTCTAGCATTGAATGATTCCAAAGTTCCTTTTTCTCTTTTTTAATTTAATTTTTGTTCCTTTCCCAATTACTTGTAAAGACAGTTTTAATATATATCATTTAAAATGTTGAGTCCCAAATACTCTCCCTTCTTATTTCCTCTCCCCTCTCACTGAAACAATAAGCTATCTGATATAGATTTTTCACATGTAATCATGTGAAACATATTTCCATTTTAGTCCTATGGAAGAAAACTCAAATAAAATAAAAAATGAAGGAAGAAAGTGAAACATAGTATGCTTTGGAAAACAATTCCAGTGTTAATAGAAGTTAGACAATGATAGATGAGGGATATCCTGTGCAAGTCTTACTTGCTCCCAAATAATTTCAGTGTGGAAAAGTCCCTTTGTCAGAACACCTCATTATGTCAAGCCACTGTTGGCTTTTTTAACCTATTTTTAATATTATATATTATATATATATATATAATAACATTTTAAGATCAAGATCTACTTAGAAGGGGGCTCCTCATTTCATAGGAGTGTGTAGGCAAGACAAGTCCTATTGAGACCAGCTCTTTTCTCTTCGGTACTACACTCAGACATGCAGTAGCAGTCACCAGGTGATGCCTGGGTATGGGGAAGTGTGGCTCTTCTCTGGAGTTGCCCAAGGATTGATTCTCAGTTCCTGATTGCTTACCACCTGTTCCTGCCTTTCCCAAGTGCTTATGTTAGGGCAGGAGTTAATTGCCTCCTTAACAGCCTCAACGTAATTGTGAATACCCCCAGGTGGATCCATTCTCTTCCCAGTTAGACATGGGGGCCCCTGGGGGTAGAAATTGTATATCTTCTTCTACTGCATCTATAACCACTCAATTAATGTATTTTGACTGAGCTATTTCCATTGAACTACCCAGAACAGTGTAAGGGAAGGAGAATAGATATGGAGTATGAAGACCTGGGCCTGAACCCTGGATCTGGCAAACACACCTTTATAACCCTTTGGATTCAATTTGCTCATCTCTAAAAGGATGATAAAAAAAATAAGATAAAGGAGGGGTGTTGAACCAGGTGACTTCTAGAGTGGCTTCCTGCTCTGGATCTATGATCCTGTCTCCTAAATACTGTCACCCTCAGAGGAGCCTTTCTAGAAAAAGCTGGTAACAGCTTTTCATGCCCAGGAAAGCCTTCATAGATTCATAGGTTCAAAGATTTAAAGATGGAGGGTATTCTGGCTCTTCAGACACCTTACTCACACTGAAGTTGCACCCCAAGGTGCAAACAAGTCCACAGCCACAGACTGAGCCTACATGTCCACCTATTAGAGATGGGGCTCACCAGCGTCCAGTGGAGGCTGATCAGGAAGAATCTACTGCAGGTGCGTTTGGAGAAGGAAATCAAAAAGTTCTGGCAGCTTCCAGAAGCTTTCCCTTCTGCTTGCCTTCTTCCCCAATCTCTGAGGACAGGGGCTCCTCCACCAGAGGTTGTCAATATCCATTTCCTAAAAGGCTGGGTGTGTACAAGCCAGACACTTTCAACCACCCTTTGCCTGTAGGCTAGTGACAGCAATTCATTAAGATGCCCATAAGCTTCCTTACCCTCAAGATAAAAACCAGTGCAAAGCTCCCCCTCAACTCCCGGTGAGGGATTGTAGCTACCATGTACTGGCAGAAATGAAAGCTGTGTAAATAAGCAACTAAGTCCTTCTTCATCAAAAGGGAATTAGGAGTTGTTTTACTGTCACACAATTGGGGAGGAGATTTTGGGAAGCTGATATATGGAAATATAATAATAATTAACTCCCCTAACCCCTAGCATCCAGACACACTGTTCTAGAGCCACAACACCATCCTGTGACTGTTTCCCCAACACTTTCATTCATCCTAGCTCTAATCCTCAGTCTCTACCTTCCTCGGTTCATCCCACCCTTTGGAACCCCCACTGCAGCCTTAGAAAAATATTCTTTCATTCTGAATTCTTTGAATTTGCCATTGGAGAAATTTAACTCCTTGCTCTGTTGTATACAAGTCCTAAGGCAAATCACTTAACTCCTCTAGGAATCAGTTTGATCAATTTTCTCACCTATAGCTTGAGGTTGAACTAAAGGATAGTAGAGGTGTCTTACAATTATAAATCTATGGCCTTCCATTTCTCCCATAGAACCTTGCTTTGCCCTTGGGATTCCGGAATGTACCTCTCTTTTCACCTCTTGGCCATAGAAAGAAAATTAGTTCAATTGAATTGGTCATGGTCGGAGAATCAGTGACTTCCTAGATACCTGGGTAACGTGCTCTTGTCTACATTTTTCTAGAGGGAGAGGAGAGGAAGCAGTGGCCTAAAACCTCAGAGATCCTATTCAATGGTTCCTGCATAAACCATAGGCTATCCTACTTTGCCTCAACAAGGGTTAAAGTCTTTGGCAAACCTCTAGAATGGCTCAATGAGAGATTCTTAGATTTAAAAAGGAACTCTCAGATCTTGTCCATTCCCAATCTGAAGCATAAATTCCTTCATAAGTAGCCATCTGGTTTCTATTTAAAGACCTCCATTTCTGGGCAACTCATTACCTAGCAAGGTAACCCATTCCATTTCTAGATGGTTGTCAACATTAAAAAGTTTATGGTGAGCTGAATTGTGCCTTCCATTAACTTCCGTTCATTGGTCCTGGGACTATAGAATCATAGAGTTGGAACTTTAGTTAGAGATTTTAAGAGTCGGTTATTCCAACCAAGTTGAGGCCAGATTAAGCTGCTTAGTTTGGGCAGATTAAGCCATTTAGCATCATAGATATAGAGGTAGAAGAGACCTTAATGGCCATTTAATCCAACCTCCTTCATTCACAGTTGAGGAAACAGATTAAGTAATTTGGCTAGTCACAAAGGTAAACAAACAGCAGGCTTTGAACTCAGTCCTTGAACTGCCTCATATGATCTTTGGGACCTTTTCATCTCTAAATTCTATGGACTGCCTCCTAGGAAGATGGTGGAATGGAGCTCTCTTCAAAATCTACAGAGCCATCTATACAACTCGGGTTAAACCTAAGGACATTCCAAAGTTCTGAATGAACTTGCATTCAAAGTGGGCAAGCCTAGCAGCTACTTCATGCCCAGTAGGATACTCATGAAATGACTTGCTACTTTGCCTGGCAGAACCATAAATATGCAACATCATCTGCCCTCCCCTTGCCCCTTACCCACCCCACACACACTGTCCTCCCTAACAAAAATATTAACATTCTCTGGCCTCCTGGTCTCTATCAGGCTGCTGGCAAAGAGCAGACCTCAGTACAAACCCTTCCCCAGGACTCAAGCATTCAAAGATACCATGGAATATAGATTTCTAAGCAGACTTCTGGAGGGGGGGAGAGAAGAAAGAATAAGAAAAACAAGAACAAGAGAAATGATGGGGAAAGGGAGGGAGGGAGGGAGGGGGAAAGAGAAAGAGAAAGGACATTTCCACTCAGATCATAGTATTAACCATTTTGAGATGGGAAGGACTTTAGAGGCCACTGAGTCTAACATTCTCATTTTTACAGATGAAGAAGCTGAATTAGAAAGACCTGAATTTAACTCCTTCCTCAGACACTTAATATGTATGACCATAGGCAAGTCACTTATTCTTTGGGTCTCAATTTCCTTACCTGTAAAATAAAGGGGTTAGATTCCATAAACTCTGTTTCTAAATCTATAATCCTATAACTCGATGATCTCAAGGCCCTTTTCATCTCTAAATTCTAATAGTACATTATGAAACTTTCCTAAACTATACTTCTTCCAGGAAGTAAATTAGAGCCTAGAGATAATGTGCCTTCATTCAAGCAAAGTCAATTTACATAAATGGGAGAAGGAAAGAAAATTTCACTCTGTAAAGTATTTACTTACATATGATGCTCTGCATATAACTGGCCCTATGGAAAGGCTGCCTCTGGGTCTCAAAATTCAAATACAAAGAAACAGCATCTTCTAAAAAGAACCCAGTGAGGCATGAGATTTTTATTGACCCACTGTGAGCCACAGTGTCCTAGGAGTGAATGTAGAGAAGCTCTCCAGGCACAAAAGTCATCATGGCTCCAAGATAGGACATCCTGCCTCCAGTGAATAATAATAATGAGAGTTTCCCCATCTGTAAAGTGGTGACCCACAAGAGAAGGAAATGGCAAATCATTCCAGTATCTTTGCCAAGAAAACTCTATGGACAATGTCGAGGGGGGTCACGTAGAATTAGATATGACTGAATAACAAGCAGAATCTCTATCTCTATTTTCTTGATGATGAAAATGATGGTCAGAAATATTCCCTGTCTATAGTCACGATAGCCTGGGAATTAAAGTTGGATGGGGCCTTTTGTACAACCACTCATTTTACAGAAGAGAAAATTGAGGACTAGAAACTGGATGTGATTTTCCCAAGGCTACACAAGTAGGAGATAGTCTCGTGGCAGATGAGTGTTAGGTCCAGGATGCAAACCCAGTTCTTTGGGGAGTGGGCTGGGAGCAGTAGGACATCTCAGGAAGGTGGATTTCAGCTCAATAAGAGAAACAACTTCTTGGTGGTTGGAGCTGTCCAACAAAAGGAAGTGCTATGTAGATAGGCTCTCCAGGCCCTTAAGTCTCCAAGTGGCTACAGGATGATCATTTGTGGAAGATGGAGAGGGCAATGGCTGTTCATTTACAGGATAGACTAAATGACCACTGAAGTCTAAGCATGCTTCCTACTGGATCACACCACCTTCAGCTGAGGATCCAGGGACTGCACCTGTCCTTTCACTGATATGAGGGATTCCTTGCTTGGGAATTCCCTCTACCACCTTCTCTGCAATTTGTAACCACCGAGAATGCCTGAGAGATTGCCTGGGGTTACAGAGTCAGTATGTGTCAGACACAGGAATTGAGCCCAGCTCTTCCTGGATTTGAGGTGAGCTCCCTTTCCTGTAATAGATTTTTATCACTTTTTCCCCCTTGCCTTCCAGATCTTCTCTGACCTCTATACCCCAAGTGAGAAAGTCTTATTGCTACGGAAAACTCAAAAGCTTCCTAACTATCCTTGTTTGAACCCAGAGCTCCCTGAGTCTCAAGATGAAGTCAATGAGCATTTATTAAGTGTCTACTGTGTGCCAAGCACTGGCCAACCGTCTATCTACTATATAAGCCTGCCTGAAGCTGAGACCTTGACAGAAAAAAACCCAGCCTTTTATTAAAAAGAAAAAAAGAAAACTATTGCTCTTCCTGCCCCCCATCTCCTCACCCCCATTTGGAGAAGACACAAGAGCTGCTAAAGTTGGTCAGAGGCATGGTTGATTGACCCAGGCCAGGGTTCTGCCAAGTCCCCCAGATTAAAGCAGTTCATTTTGCCCCTCTCAGAGAGCCACAGAAACCAAACCATGCTCAAATCATAACTCCCAGAATCGAAGTAAACTCTCCCAGTTTGTCAGACAGACTCGGTCCTTCGGCTCCAGATGCTGCGTTACTTTTAGAAAGGATTGTGACATTAGCCAGGAGGGATCTTTCTCTTTTTTCTTTTTTAAATAATGTTAGCAAAATAGCTTACTCTTTCTTCTCAGTCAAAGCAAACAGAGCTATTCCAGCTGGCTCCGACCTCCCCCACCCCCACCCTTCCAGCAAGATATGGAGACCAATTCAGGCCCACTCAGAAGCATCGCTAAACAGCTGCTACCCGCCAGGCCAGGGAGAGACTCTTTAGCCCAACACGCACTTGGGGCCAGTCTCCTGTTTTCATAATCACCAGCTCGTTGGGAACACAATGTATAATTTGTTCCCGTCTCTTCACTGTTCCTTCTTGTCTTTCTTGGCCTTGTCTCCCCACTTCTCTCCTCTCCACTTCCAACTTGTAAGTGGGGAAAGGAGGGTCCGACACGGTTCCTGGTCGCCCACTGGATGCGGGAGTGTATGGAGCAGAAAGCAAACACAAGTCATCTCTGAAGCCTTTCCTGCTCTTCTCTGTGGGGCAACAATGGCAGGGCTGTTCCTCAAAGCCATTGCTGGGGGGGCACCTTTCACATGGAAATATTGTTCAAGCCAGAGCCATCTGGGAAGCCTGGCCATTTGCATGGATTAGCAGAAGGGAAGCCCTTTAGTTGTTCTGGCATTCTCTCCTCCTCCCCCCCCCCCAAAAAAAAGGAGGCCATTAATCTACTGGCTCCTGAATTTCTTTCTGCCTTCTATACTATTTCTCTCTCTCTCTCTCTCTCCCTCTCTCTCTCTCTCTCTCTCTCTCTCTCTCTCTCTCTCTCTCTCTCTCTCTCTCTCTCTCTCTCTCTCTCTCTCTGTCACTGTCTCTGTCTCTGTCTCTCTCTGTCTCTCTCTCTCTCTTTTCCCTCCTTCTCTCTGCAGGAACACTGGAGTTCCTGTGGGACATGAGGGAGAGGTGTAGTGTTGACTGACTAAATAACCAAGAAAGAAATGAATTCCAACCATCTCCAAGCTTCAAAAGACTCCATTTTTATGGCGTCTAGCACCACTGCTTTAAATGGCACTTCCAATATCAGGCCAGGTGAAGGAAGAGAAGGTGGAAGCTCATTATCCGCCTCTGCCCAAGTGTCTTCCTGGGCAGAGCAAACATCCAGCTATGGGGAGGGGGAATACTTCCCACAATGACAGTCGGGGCTAGCCCAAAATACAATTGCAAAAGACCCAGAAATTCTTCCATGGCCCCATGCAGCACCTTTCTCCCTCCCTCATCAGGCCAAGCAACCAGGGCTGCCAGTCTGCACCTGGCACTCCTGAGCCCCTCCATAGAGAGCCCGATCTCCGCAGGCCTGCCTTTCTGGGCTCCTCAAGCCTTCAGGCCTTTACGCCTTCTCTGCTGACAGCACTTACCTAGCACACCCCAAGAACACCAGAACCCGAAGCTTGGAAAAGGCCTCAGAGGGCCCCTGGTCTACAAACCAGAAAGCGCCTCGACAGCCTCTCTGACAATAGTGCAAAGGAACTCCCGCCTCCATTGGGGTGTGATGCCTTTAGTAGCTCAAGCTAAGATTTCATGGCAGCCACGTCACAACAAGGTGACTGGAAGGAGAGTTATTGGATGTCATTTAATCCCTTTGGGCCCTATTTTCCTCATCTGTAAAATGAAGCAGTTGAACCCAATGAAATTTAAAGTCCTTTCACCTCTAAATGATCTTTAAACGAATTGGTTCTCTTAAATAATTTTAACATTCTCTGTACAACCTTTTGTTTCTAAGAGCCTTTCTTTAGAGGAAATAGCAAAGGGAGGCTAACTAGCCAGTCTGCAGTTTAGGTTATCACAGAATCTGAATCAGTGAAGTCATGAGAATTTATCTACTGATCACAGGGAAGATAAAGGCATTTCTGGCACTGAAGGCAATTCTAGGAAGACTGAGAGGCCAAAGAAGACATTGCTGTAAACAAATAACCACTCCTTGATCCCCATGCCTCTCTTCCCCATCTCTCTATGAGATACAGGCTTATATTTCATTTTCCCCAGAAGACCTGAGTTCAAGTTGTGAATCTGCCATAATGTCAGCTGTGTGACATTGGGCAAATCACCCAACTTCTTTCATGTCAGCTTCCTTTGCTATAAAGTGGAAATAACAATACTTCTACATAGTAGACATTTAATGAATTAATTCATTTCCAGCATGGAAAGTAAGACCAAACTTAACTGCTTCCCTCCTTCTCACTCTCATATATTAGAAGTTCCAAGAGAAATTCAGTCATGAAAATCTCTTGACTATTTCTATCTAAACCCAAGCCCTGAGAGAATGTGATGTCTAGAGGGTCTGTTGGATCATCCCATGAAACCAAATGCTTCTCTTTCCTTCAAAGGCCAGTAAGGGATAAGCCTAAAGAGGGTAGTGGACACAATAGACCCCAGGAAGCATCAGGTTTATCTAGGCAATGAATAGGGTCTTCAATCAGCACCAAAGACAGAAGTCTCTGCACATCTGACCTCCAAATCCTTTCTAGAGAGCCCAGATTAGAAACTGTCGGGGATGCCACAAGTTGCTTTAAAATCCAGAACTGCCTCTGTCTGTCCAAGTGTTGGAGGAATGATCTCATGTTCCCGTTATGATTCTGGAATCTCAGTAGGAAAAGGGACCTTAGGGGTCATCTATACAAACATACTCCTCATTTAGGAACCTCCTCCACAACTTCTTAGAGAGTTGGCCATGCATCTTCTCCTTGGCTATATCGAGTGATGGGAAATTTACTAATTCACAAAGCAAACTCTTCCAGACAGTTCTACTTACTAGGAAGTTTTTCCTCATAGGGAGCTAAAATACACCTTTCTGACATTTACACCTATTGGCTCTATTCCAAAGCAATACAAAAAAAGATTATTGTCTCTTCTCTAGAGTTTTTCAAACATCTGAAGAGTTATCACTGGAAACAGCATCATCTAGTAGAAAGTAGTCTAGGGGACCCCTAGGTACGTAGAATCATAGGGTCTTAGACTTAGAAAGAATCTCTGAGCTCATCTAGTCCAGTTCCTCCCCAAAGCATGAATCCTCCATAGTCACAGCTCTGTCACTAATTACCTCTGAGAATTTGGGCAAATTGCAGTCCCTGGGCCTTAGTTTCCTCATCTATAAAATGAAGGGGCTGGCTTCCTTTTCTATTCCATGGATCACCAAAGTCCAGATAATTCTGATGTCTTCTTTTCTTCCACTTCTCCTTTGTACTCTCATCTGTGAGAAGCATTTTGGCAATGGTTCTTAACTGTGGGTCCACAGACAGATTCCAAAGTATGAGAAGTTAGATGGGGGGGAGGGGGAAATACATCTTTATTTTCATTAACCGCTAACTAAAATTTAGCATTTTTCTCCAAATTTTAAAAATGTTATTTTGAGAAATGGTCTTTAGGTTTTGCCAAACTGCCAAAGGGATCCATATCACATGCCCCAAGAGACTGAAGACCAGAGTAGTTAGAGAAGTTCCAGAAGGAACTTTAACGGTCATCTAGACCAACTTCTTCTTATGAGCTTCCTATGACATGATCTTGCAGTTAGAAAATGCTTTTACAGGTTTATAGGGCTGTAGTATTAATTAAAATTCCAAAAGGAACTTTAAAGATCATCAAAGCCAGTCCCCTTCTTACAGATGTCCTATGAGATGATCTTTCAGTTAAAAAATCCTTTATTGCACTGTCAGACTATGAGATTAATGACATGAGCATCAAAACTTGTAACCTTTTGGGATGGCTTCTGACCTTCGGGATGTCTCATCTGCACTCTTACACTTTGGGGCTAGGGAAGCTGGAATGGCAGACCATGACAGAGAAACAATCTTATCACCACTCTTGCTTTAAATGGTGGGTCATCATTTGGCAACCTGGGAGTACAAGGGTATGGGGACAGGAAGGAAGCATCTGAAATGGGGGGCAGCAGGTACTACAGATGTTTCCCCAAAGACAGCTGCAGAGAGGAGGCATTGAACATCTGGGCCCAGTGCAGGGGTGAGTTCAGGCTTCAGCTCAGGTCCTGGCTATTGTGCCCAGCTTTACCCAAGGCTGAAGGAGTACTGATGGGGAGTCCTACATCCCTCCCAGTTCTTTGATTTGTATGTTCTCCGATAATTTGGGAGGTCCCCAGAAAACCCCAGAACTGCACGTGTTGTAACTAAAAACACTGTACATAAACAAAGCCAGCCCCTTGGCTCCCTCAGGGAGTAATTGTCTAAGAATGCTTCTTTTCTTTCGGTTTGGTGAAGGAAGGAGACAGATGCACCAAGACCACGCGGAGCTCATCTTGAAAGCATTAATTTTTCCAAACACTGGTGTGCGGCTTGGGTGAATTTTCAGAGCATCAGGAAGCAGCTGGGGAGCAGTCATGACTTCCAGCTTTGTGTCAGAGCCGCTGCTTGCATGGAACTTCCATAGTAGAAAACAGAGGTTAGTGGAAGGAGCATTGGATTGGGAAGGAGAACTGAGTTTTAGTCCTGACTGCCACCAACTGGCCACATGACCATAGGCAAATCATGGTCCATGTTTTCTTATTTTAGGAACTTTGTCACTCCATTTGCTCTGCCTGGAATATTTTTTCTTCCTCAACTCTCCCCCACATGCACCCATGCCTCCACCATTGAAATCTCACCCATTCTTTTTTTCAGTTATTTTTTTAGTTACATGTAGAAACAATTTCTGACAATTGTTTTTTGACACTTTAGAACTAGGACTTTCTACCTCCCTCCCATCTTCCCTCCCTGAGGCAGTGAATAATCTGATATAGGTTATACCTGTACTTTCATGTAATACATATTTCCATATTGCTCATGTCATGATGGAAGACACATATTACACGTACAATAGAAATCTCATGAAAGAAACAGAGTGGAAGATGGCATGCTTTGATCTTCAGACTCCAAGAGCTCCTCCTTTTCACCCATCCTTTTTAAAAAGTTTATAATTTACAGATACATTTGGTTTTCTTGCAAAAGAATATCTCCTTAGCAAACACCCAAACAAATGCATTGCAAAATAATTTCTTTAAAAAAAAAAAGCTTGTTTTATCAGTTAATCAACAATAAGTCAGACAGTTACCACACATTAATTTAGCAGTGGTTAGAGTGCTGGGCTTGGAGTCAGGGAGACTCATCTTCCTGAATTCAAATAAAACTTCAGACACTTACTAGATCTGCAATCCTGGGCAAGTCACTTAACCATGATGGCCTCAATTTTCTCACCTGTAAAATGAACCAGGGAAGGAAATAGCAAACCACTCCAGCATCTTTGCCAAGAAAACCCCAAATGGAGATGCAAAGAGTGGGACACTACTAAAGAATGGCTGAACAGGAAGAGTGTAAACTGTATGTTGGCGAATTTAACTTTGACTCCTGGCAAAATTCTAGAACAATATTATTGTTCAATATTCAATCAATATTATTCAATATTGTTCAATATTTTGAACAATATTATTGAATGAGTGGTATGTGAGCAATTTAGGAAGGAAGCCGTACTAAAGAGCTTCTACTGATCCTGAAGGTAAGAAAAAGCCATTGGAGCATCCTGAACGCAGGAGAGGATGGAGAAGACATGGTCTCACCTGACCTAACAGAGAAGTAACAGAACATAATGATGTGTCCTATAACTTTGACAGCATAGTACTAATATTGACCATTATATTTGGACAGAAATTTTGTGGCTCCCCAAGTTGACTTTATTTACATTGTTGTCATTATTGTGTACATTCTTGTTTTGACTCTGCTTTCCTCATTCTACATCATCTTACATTGCTTAAGTCTTCCCATGCATCACTGAGTTCCTCATATTCATCTTTCTTTCCATCGCAATCATAGTTATTTAGATAGATATTTTGTTGTAGTTCAGTTGTTTCAGCCACACCATACTCTTTGGTACCTCATTTGTGGTTATTTTGGAGAAGATATTGAAGTAGATTGCCATTTCCTTCTCCAACTTATTTGATAGATAAAGAAACTGGGGCAAACAGGGTTAATTGACTGGCCCAGAGTCCCAGAGCAAGTAAGTGTCTGAGGCAAGATTTGAACTCGGGAAGATGAGTCTTCTTGACTCTAGGCCTGGCATTCTACCCACTGTACCATCTAGCTGCCCTTATTTCATAATGAACATGTAGCAAAATTTGTTCAGGCATCCCTATTCCTTAGGCATATATTTTGTTTTAAACTGTTTATTATCAGAAATAATGCTACCATGGACATTTTTGTACACATGGTCCTCTTCTTACTGTCAGCACCTCCTTGGGCCTAAGTAGTAGAATCTCTGAGTCAAAGGGGAGGAATAGTTTACACTTTTTTTTTCTAGCAAATGGTTTTCCAGAATGTTTGAAGCAATTCACAGCTTGATGAGCAGTGAATTAACATGCCAACAATGAGTCTTACAATCTCTGCCAGTTTAATGGATGTGGGATGCTCCCTTATTCTACCTATCCTTTGAAACGCAGCTTAAAAGCCACCTCCTTCATGGGGCTCCCCAATATCTTTTTCCTGTGAACTCTCATAGCACTTTTTTCATACTTTTCTCATAAATTCTTTGTATCTGTGTTTATATATCTAATATCCCCTACTAGACTATAAGCTCTATGAAAATTAAAACCACAGCTTACTCATCTTTATACATTCCTCAGGACCTAGCACAGCACTCTGCATATAGTAAGTGCTAAGAAAATGTGTGTGAAATGGAATCACATTGAATTCTAAGTGCCCCACTTTCAGAGCATCCTAGACTCTGAGTTATAGAAGACTCCAAAAGCCATTGTCAAACCCTTCCCTGCATAAGAATCACTCTATAGCACTGACAGGTGATCATCCAACTGCTGATGGAAGATTTCCACTGATGGGTGATCTCATAACAGGGAGTGAAACTTCTCCTTTGTTCAATTTCTACCCCTTATTTCTATGTCTGTCCTGTGAGGCCAAAGAAGATGTCTTATCCTTTTTCTTATATTAATTCTTATATTATATTTTATTATATATTATATTAGTTCTTCAGATGATTGAATATTATTACTGCTTCCCCAAGAATATTTTCTTTTCCCTTATAAGCATCCTTGTATCCTTCAATTGTATTCTTATAGAATAGTCATTATATGAAATGTTTAGAATTTGAAAGGACATTGGGGCCATCAAGCCCAACCTCACACATGAGGAATCAGAAGCTAAATGACTTGCCTAAGATCATAGAAGGTGCAAGTCAGAGGCAAGAACACCTCCCAGAGCCCATGCTCTTTGCAATGAAATGTACAATCTTAAGAGTCAATCACTGGACATTTTTTATTTTATCAGAGTCTACCCTAAAACATGGTGCCCAGAACTGAACACAATATTTCAGACATGGTCCAGCCAAGAAATAATAGGAGACCAAAGTCTTCCTTATTCAGGATGCTATATAGTTCTTTTTATTATTATTAATATTATCCATTTTTATTTTTTCCAGATTGTATGTCAAAATAATTTTTAATATTTATTTTCTGATATTTTGAAATCCATGTCCTCTCTCTCCCTCCTACCCCTCTTCCCTCCCCAAGATGGCAGGTAATATAAAATAGATTGTACATATATTATTATGTAATACATATGTCCATGTTCAGCATGTTGTGAAAGAAGACACATATTGCTTACACTAGAGAAAAATTCATTGAGTAAATAAAGTAAGGAATGAATGGTATGTTTCAATTTGCATTTAGACTCCCTCCGTTCCTTATATGGTGGTGGATAACTTTTTCTTTGTCATGGGTCTTTCGGAGTTGCACTGCATCTCTGCCTTGTTGATAATCAAGTTATTCACAGTTAATCATCATGTATTTTTTTTACTGTGTCCATGCTATATAGTTCTTAATGCAGACTGGAATAGCATTAGCTCTTTTGATAACCATGATACACTGATTACTCATTTTGAGCTAGAGTTCCACTAAAGCCCAGACAGTTTTCAACTCCAACTGTAATCTGATCACATTTATCTATCTTTTAAAGTTGATCTTCATAATCCAGAGGAACCCTGCAACTGTGACATATAAATACCAATTGAAGGAGTTGGAATGTTTAACAGAGAGAAAAAATTGGGGGGGGCATGAAAACAGGAATAGATATTATATTATTTTTCATCCAAAATACAATTTATGGATTCCAATGAGAAAATTCCCTCTATCAATGCAAATCAGCACTTTTCCTCAAACTTGCATTCTTAAAGAGTTGTCTGGCTTACAAAGTTGTTTGACAGGTTAAATAACTTGTCCAGGTTCACGTAGCCAGTATGTCAGGAGCAAGAGCTGAATTCAGAACTTACTTATTCCAAGACTAGTTTCCTAACCACTATATCCTACTACACATTACACTTATCCCTACTAAATTTATTAAATTTGGTATTAAATATTAAATTATTGTTAAATAAATTAAAATTATTAAATTGCACTCACTTTTCTAGCCTGTTTAGGTCTTAGATCCCAACTTGGTCTTTCAATGTGTTAGTTCTCTCTCCTAGATTTATGTTACCTGCAAATATGATAAGTATACCATCTAAGTCATTAATGAAAATGCTAATCAGAGGAAGGTCCTGGACAGCTCCATGTTCCCTAGAGAGCACCTCCAGATTGACACAGACCTATTAATGACTGCAATTTGGAGCTGGATATTGAAGCGGTTCTGAAGCTATCATTTACCCCAAATTTTTGCATCTTGCCCAAGGCATATGTCAAATATTTTGAGACACTGTCAATACTTCTTTGAAATCTAGAGAAATAAAATCTCTGGAATCTAAGTAAAAGATGTCTACAGAAGTCCCTTTACCTATCAGTCTAGTTAAAATAAAGTTAATATGGCCTAACATGTTCTTGATGAACTGTGATGGCTCTGTGATCACAGCTTCCTTTCTTAAAATTGCACACAAACCATACCTTCAAAATATGTTCTACATGGGGCAGCTGGGTAGTTCAGTGAATTGAGAGCCATAGAGAAGGGAGGTCCTGGGTTCAAATTTTATCTCAGATACTTTGTACCTGTGTGACCCTGGGCAAGTCACTTAACCCCCATTGCTTAGCCCTCACCACTCTTCTGCCTTGGAACCAATACACAATATTGATTCTAAGATGGAAGCTAAGGGTTTAAAAAAAAAGAATGTTGGATAGACTTCTTCTTGAGTTCAAATCTAGCCACACACATGTGTGATGCTGGGCAAATCATTTAACCCTGTTTGCCTCTGTTTCCTCATCTATAAAATGAACTGGAGAAAGAAATGGCAAGCCACTGTAGTATATTTGCCAAGAAAATCCCAAATGGGTCATGAAGCATCAGACATAACTAAAACATCTGAACAACAAATGATAAGGAAACCGGACTAGTTTATCTCCGACACCTCTCAAGCTCTAAAAGTCTGCCTCTGTGACCCTAGAATAAGTCAATATAAGGTGATAAGGTGAAAGAGACAGGCTTAGATTCGGTATATGCATTAGGTATTTTTCCAATAGGACTGAACCAACTCCAGGAGTCTATAGCAGTTCCAAGTGGTGTGGAATCCTTGAGAATGTGACTGTGACCCTTTGTTTAAGGTTCTATCAGCAGACAAGTGCTGAGGTGATCATGGGAATCCATCCCAAATAGAGAGAACCCTCAAGAAAAGCAGAAAGTAGTCTTTCCTTACAGGAAGTCATGGGGAAAACTAGGAAAGTAGTTTCTTCTAATGGATCACTTGACAGACATTATTCAAGACACTCCAAATTCACAGGAACCTCAACATAGCCTCAAGGAAGTTGGGAGTCAACCTCAGTGCCCCACAACTTCATCCTATCGTTCCTTATGGAAGTGGGGGGTGGGGGGTAGACAAAGTGATCAACCCAATCTTGGTCAAAAGTTAGTCCTCCCTAACCCAATCTCTTCTCAGTATTCAAAGTTGAAACATCTTCACCAATACAAGGAGAGAAAATGGCAATTCAAATATTTCTTATTAATTCTTCCATCACACGTTTTTCTACTTCATACATAGGACTTCACTGTTTAGGGGCATTTTGAAAGGAATGGAGGAAGGTGAAAATTTTTTTGGCAGAGACCATTTCTACTACCTAGATGGTGCTGTCCTTGTCTTGTTTACAAGATTGAGGGATTCCCTGTTGGTGAAGCCCATCATTCTCCCCAATGTAGGGGCTAATCAGAAGCCCAATCCTGGTACTGATCCACTTTGGAGCTCTCACCTGCTCCATTTCTGACATAGGCCAGTTTGCCCCTCTTTAAGCTACATGGCATGGCTTTCTGTTCCGGGGGTTCACCATATTGGTGCCAAAATTTATAGACACCCAACAAGCTTCGCGTACTAATGCAATTCAGGACTCTGGACCACCAGCCTCTGCTTCTCCAGTATCAGGGACTACAGGCTGGACATTTAAAAAGTGTTTTAAAGGAACTCGAGGAATTAAAATCGCTTGTTCATCTGTATCACCATGTCTCTCTTTTTCCTTTTCCTTCTCTCTTCTGCCTCTGCCTCTCTCTATCTGTCCTTCTCTGTCTCTCCTTTTTTTCTCTCTCTTTTTCTCGCCAAAAAAATGTCAACTGTTGGGCTTTGGAGAAGATCCATTTGGATGCAGTTTTGCCAAAAACCTTCAAAAGCTCAGACTCACAGAAAAAAAATAAAGAAACACAATTTCTACTTATAGCAAGAAAAAGCTGAAGCAACTTTTCCCTTGGAGATTACATCATAGGGACCTGAGGTTATGTTTTCCATCCCAATTTCTCAAAGAAAGTGAAAAACAGAGAGACCATATAGGCATTTTTCCTCAATGAAAAATCCAAGTACATCCATTTTGGCACAGCATAACAATATAATGGGTATCAAGTGCTTTCTCAACAACAACCTGGTATGGTGAGTAACATATACATATTATTCATAATATATATAATTCCCATTTTATAAATGAAGAAACTGGGTTTCAGAGAGGTGGACATGGTTTCCTCAGAAATCCATAGCTAGTAAATATTAAAGGCAGGCTCCAAACCCAGATTGTCTCACTCCAAAACTAGTGAGTGCCCTTTCCACTACTCTTTATTGGCTCGCTCTCTACCCCAACAAACACATGCATTTGGGATCACAAACGAGGAAGGGAGTTATGGAATAACCACAGTGAACAGTGCAGTTGGGGACACTCCCATCCAAACATCTGCACCACTGAGGAATATTCTTAGAGCAGACCAGGACTACCACCAGCATGGAGGGGTACAGTAAGCAATCTCACATATGGACTACCCATCTGCTTCATGTGATGTAATGTGTTCCAAAACAAAATAAAAATAATTTTTGTATTCTCTTCCCAGAACCATCACCACACTGGGGCATTTGAGGCCATCACCCAACATGAAGAGAACTGGTCCCCAAATGGAAATACTAGCCCCTCTTTCTCCTCTCTTCCTCCCTCCCAAACAGCCGCATCCAGCAGACAGAGCAACAGCAAGAGCAAGTCTGAGGATTGGGCAGTGTTCAGAGTTGTGCCATCATTTCAGTAGTAGAAACCAACATTCTACACCCTGAGATTGCTGCCTGGGATCTTCTTATACTGAATTAGCTGAGGGATCTAGAGGAGAAGAAAGATGTATCCATTGTCCCCTATCTTAATAGCTGACTGAGTTATCAATCATCATAGGCCACTAAATCATGGTAGAACAACCAATAAAAGCCACCAGTGACTAGCTTGACTAATTGACAGTTCATCTAGCCATTGACATTAGTGGAGACAGGCAGGACAAGAGAGTCATCCTTGCCTATATTCTTATTTGTCATTATTCCTCTGCTCCCAAGGCCCCAAAATTACAAAATACCTTCTTGGGTTACAGTACCTATATCTGAGACTACATATGCAAGGATATATATATATATATATATAATATATATATATATATATATATATACAGAGAGAGAGAGAGAGAGAGAGATCCTTACATATCTTTTTTTAAGCCCTTACCATCTATGTTAGAATTAATAATATGTATTGGTTCCAAGGCAGAAGAGTGGTAAGAGCGAAGCAATGGGGTTCAAGTGACTTGCCCAGGGTCACACAGCTAGGAAGTGTCTGAGGTCAGATTTGAACCTAGGACCTCCTGTCTCTAGACCTGGCTCTGTTTCCACATCTTAAGGGTGTACCTCCCTCTCCACATCACCCCACCCCTGTAATCTGGAAAAATTGTTGGCCCTCCCTTCCTATCAGAGAAAAAAGTCTGAATTTTTCTTTTTTTAAAGAGTGTTTACAGTAAAATGAATTGTGTATATTTATGTTATTAAAAGATATTGATATTATATAACACTATACATATATTTTATGCATTTCTGAGCTTTTCATCCTTTTCTGTTTCATTGTCTGTGTCATTTTTCTGTGTCGTTGGCTGGCTTTCCAATGTCATCTGCTCTGCAGCTTCCACAAACTCCAAAAATATTCCCATTTAATTTCTTATGCTGACCCACAATATAACAAAATGTGGTAGAGAAAGTCATAATGTGAAAGGGATACCTGGACATATACATAGATAAATATTTAACTTTAAAGCCTTAATAGGAATTATTTTGAATGATTTATCCTATATTTGTAAAAATTCAGAACGATTATTTTTGCTACTATTTTATATTGACCTTTTCCCCCTTTATGATTGTATTACTAGGTGGGGAAATCAGGGAATAGTGCAATCGGTTTAAATAGCTCAATTTCACAAAATTAGCAGGGGAAAAGCTCCTATGAAGGTCTTGTGGATAAGAGGATGAAATGTGGTATAGTGAAGGGAAATCTAAAGTACTCTGACCACCAAGCATCATCAAGCATTTTTCCATAAACACTTATCCAACACCAACAACTGGGATACAAAAATAGCTACAGCACCAACTCTGCCTTCAAGAAATCAACTCTACTAGAAGCAAGGCTACCCATATATTGTCACACAAAAGCGTGGTATAAAAGAATGTGTGATCAATACAAAAGCAATTCAAAACAAAGAACAGTGAGAAATGTGAAAAGGAAGCAAACACATTCTCACAGAATGAGAATTATCCAAAGAATATCCATTGATGGCTCTGTGTCAGCCAAGAAGGATATCTCCAACAGAGTTCCACATGACGCTGTCTTTGATTCTGTCCAGTCCAACAATTATATCATTGACTTGGATGAAGACAGAAGAGAGTATGCTTAGGACATCTGCAAAAGGCACAAATCTGGGAGAGACAAAATCTTAGAACTTCAGAGCTGGTGGGGCCCCTAAGAGGTCAATTAGTTCAACTCCTACCTTTGTTAGGAACCTCCTCTAAAATATCCCCAAGATGTGGTCATTCTTCAACTTCTGATTAAAGACCTCTGGTGATGGGAAACTCACTACATCTCAGATCAGTCCATTCCTCTTTTGGACAACTCTAATTGCTAGAATTATTTCCTTATATGGAGCTGAAAACTGTCGCTCTTCAACCATCACTCCTAATTCTTTCTTCTGGGACCAAGCAAAACAAGTCTAATCCCTCTTCCACATGACAGACCTTCAAATATCTCGAGACAGACATCATGTGCACTCCCCCCCAAACCGCCAAGTCTTCTTTTCTCCAGGCTAACCATCCTGAGTTACTTCAACTAATTCTCCGATGGCACAGTTTCAAGTCCACTCACCAGCCTAGTTACTCTCTTCTGAATGGAGTCCAGCTTGTTAATGTCCTTCTTAAAATGCAGTGCCCAGAACTAAACACAATACTGTACTCCAGATGTAGTCTGACTGAGGAAGAACACAGAGAGACTCTTTCTGGAGCCTATGCTTCTCTTAAAAGCAGCCTAAGATCAAGGCATCTTTTCTGGCTGCCATATCACACTGTTGACTCATATTAAGCTTTCAGGCCAAGAAAACCCTCAGGCCAAAATAAAGATTCAAAATTATCTCAGTAGACCAGGTGGCTTGGCTATAAGCAACGAGACCAATTATACACGACAGAAATATAAAGTTTGCATTTAGTATTATGCAATCAGTTAAATAGGTATAAGATAAGGGAGTTCTGTCTTTTCAAGGATATTAAAAAATGTACATTTTTTGGCTCACTAGCAGCTTAATGTGGCCCAGCGGTGAGAGGTGATGGCTTACAAACTGTGATTTCATTCTAAACTAGACCTGTCATTTCATCAGTGTGTATGGAGCTCCAATTCAGCATTTTTCCTTCAACCAGTCTTAGAGAGTAGATGTGGATGATGAGTGTTTAAGTGACTTGCCCAGGGTTAGACAGCCAGGATATGTCAGCCTGGAGTCTGGAAGAACTGAGTTTAAATCCAGCCTCAGATGCTTAGTTAGTTATGTGACTCTGAGTAAGTCACTTAACTTCTGTCTGCCTCAATTTCCTCAATTGTAAAATGAGGATCATAAAAGTACCTATCTCCCAGGGTTGTTAATGAGCATCAAATGAGATGCTATTTATAAAGTGTTTATTTCAGTGCCTGACATATAGTAGGTACTTAACAAATGTTCATTTCTTCCCTTCTTTTCAACCTTCCTTCATTCTTTTTTGCTGTTCTTCCCTTTTTCTTTCCTTCTTCCCTCCCTCCCCTCCTCCTTTCCTTCCTTCTTTTTCTACTTCCTTTCCTTCCTTCTTCCCTCTTTTTCTTCCTTTCTTCCTTCTTTCCTTCTTTCCTCCCTTCCTTCCGAGACCAGCTTTTTATGCACTAGACCACTCTACTTTTGTACTCTTCAATTATAGTAATCCAAGAATGGTGTCCAGACAGATCACATAAAACAATAGTTCCATGACACTCTGCGATGATGTGAGTCCATCAGGAGCATTGTATTTCATTCAGTCAACAGGCAATTCTGGACAATTTAGGCAGAACAATATAAATTGGACTATATCCAAAGCACAGCAACCAGCATAATGGGATAATCCAGAAACCAAGTCATATGAGAAAGGATGGAAGGAACTAATAAATAATGACCTTTTTTTTGTCAAGTATTTGGTTGAAGCATATTAAATAGAGAGTAGTAGATTTGTTTTTTATTGTTCCAGAGGATGAAACTTAGAGCAAGTGGGTGATGGAAGATATAGGCAGGGGAATTTTGCTTCCACATAAGAAAAAAAGTGTTCTTATTATTCTTATAGCTAGAACTACCCAGTGATGGAATGAACTGCCTTAAAAAGTAATGAGCTCTCTGTAACAGAAAGTATACAAATCAAGGACACCATAGAAAAGATTTCTTCTTTGGACAAAAGTTGAAACTACATGATTTTTATAGCCTTTTCCAACTCTAGCAGTCTAGAATTCTAAATTCATTTTACTTTTAAAAGGTTTATTCACTCATCAGTACTTGACCCTGTAATTGATGAGCTCCACTACAAGGTAAAAGTAGGCTCCTTGCATTCATGGTTCAAATCACCAAGCTTATGCCATAAGTATAAGAGATTTCCAGACTTCTCACTTTTTGCCCTTTTTAAATAAAAATATTATTTTTCATTAAAACAACTGGACTTGAACTGAGTTAAAAATTAATTTTCTATCCAAGCTTTATAATAGTTGGGCACAACTCAGAGCCTTTCTCACCTATCCTTTTTTTTAGCAATTATAATTTTTATTTTTTTATTTAAGTATTTTTCCATGGTTACATGATTCTTTCCTTCCCCTTTTCCCTCCCTCTCCCAGAGCCAACAAGCAATTCCACTGGGTTATACATGTATTGTCACCCAATACCTATTTCCATATTATTCATTTTTGTAATAAAGTAATCTTTTAAAAACCAAAACCCCACATCCTGTACCCATATAAAGAAGTGATAAATCAAATGTTTTCTTCTGCATTCCTACTCCCACAGTTCTTTCTCTCCATGTGAATAGCATTTTCTCTCATAAGTTCCTCTGGATTGTTCTGGATCATCGCATTGCTATTAGTAGCAAAGTTGATTACATATCATCCCAAAATGTTTCAGTGTCTATGTATAATGATCTCCTGGTTCTGCTCATTTCACTCCACATCAGTTCATGTAGTTCTTTCCAGCTCGTGTGGAAATCAAGCAGTTTATTGTCCCTTATTGCACAATAATATTTCATCACCATCATATACCACAAGTTGTTCAGCCATTCCCCAATTGAGGGATATTTCCTCATTTTCCAATTTTTTGCCACCACAAAGAGCACAGCTATAAATATTTTTGTACAAGACTTTTTCCTTATTATCTCTTTGAGGTACCAACCTAATAGTGGTATTGCTGGATCAAAGAGCATGCATTCTTTAAAACTCTGTCTCTCCTATTCTTAATAATTATATCCTTAATTCATTCCTGTATATACCTTCAAAGAGGGAAAACCTTAGCTCTCTTTCTCACCTCCTGACTTCATTCACTCCATAAACATTTATTAAACTACGAGATGAAGATCACTTGTCGGAACTGAACTGCCAAGCATTCAGACTCTCCTACAAGAGAGTACAACTCTGATGGGCTGGCCACATTGTTCGAATGCCAAATACACATTTGCCTAAAAGACTATTTTATGGAGAACTCACACACAAGGAAAGCACTCACACAAAGGTCAGAAGAAGTGATGCAAGTACACTCTCAAGGTCTCTCTGAAGAACTTTGGCATGGATTGTGAGATGTGGGAGACACTGGCCCAGGGCCATCTTTCACGGCAAGCCTGCATCAAAGAAGGTGTTGTGCTCTTATGAGCAAAGCAGAATTGCAGATGCTCTAACGAAACATGAGATCTACAAATTTAGACACATCTTCTTTCCATTGTGCCTGACCTGTGCTGGAACCTTCTGAGCTGGTATTGGTCTAATCAGTCACAGTTAGACACCCCGTGCATTGACCCCAACATAGTGATGCCATTTTGGTTGTCTTGGAGTACAAATATGATGGCCAGTAAACAAGGAGTCTATTTGTTTTGGTCTTAAAAGCCTCCTCCTAATTCTTCATTTTCCCTTGAGATTAAAGCCCTCATAGTTTCCATCTCCCAAGCATTCAAGTTGTGAGTGGTACAAAGGACAGCAGAGAAGCAAATAATGGGTGCCATTAGATTTAAGTCTATAGCTGCCCCCAACAGCAAGACTGCATGGCTGTCTTTTCCTAATTTGAAGCTGTGGTCATTCTTCACCATCAATTTAGGA
This sequence comes from Monodelphis domestica, assembly GCF_027887165.1. Lineage (NCBI taxonomy): Eukaryota > Metazoa > Chordata > Mammalia > Didelphimorphia > Didelphidae > Monodelphis > Monodelphis domestica. The sequence continues at coordinate 89,699,363 of NC_077230.1, read as the reverse complement.
CCATGGAAATGTTGGGGAAGAAATCTCTACCAACAGAGGCCTCAAGACAAGGAACTCCAACCTGGCTAAGCGTGATGCTGAACCTAATAGCCCATCTCCTATCCCTTTTACAATTGCCTTAGGGGAAAATTACCCTAGCAAAGGGGTCTCTTTGAACAGGTTTCTAAAGCAATTTGTATGTTTAACAAACAGGGAAAGGGCTTGGAGCTGAGAGTTTGATGATATACAAGGTGAAGAAAGTCCCATCACTAAAACAGGCTGGCACAGAGGTGCCAAGACCAGACATGTCAAACACAGGGCCCTTATTTACTCAGTTTGATCAGAAAACAAATTAAAATATAATTGGGAAATACGGAACAAAATGAATAAAAATACAATAAAACCTAGATAATGATATAGCTTAAAATTAAGTCAATATGTGCCCCAAAGGGATCCCTATGTACAGAATCACTGGCCCCTTGTTTTTATTGAGTCTGATACTACTGGTCTAGAGTGTTATCATCATGATGCCATTTGGAGTTTTCTTGGCAAAGATACTGGAGTGGTTTGTCATTTCCTTCTCCAGCTCATTTTACAGATGAGAGAACTGAGGCCAACAGGATCAAGTGACTTGTCCAGGGTAACACAGTTACTAAATGATTTGATCTCAGGAAGATGAGTCTCCCTGGAACTCCATCCACTATGCCACCTAGCTGCTCTACTAATCTAGAATACTGAGAAGTTAGATAACTTGCCCAAGGTTACATAATCAATACATATCTAAGGTAGGACTTGAACCCAGGCTTTCCTGGTTTCCAGACCAGCTCTATCCATTATATTGTGTGGACTCTCATCTTAACTTCCATGCAAAAATTTTGAAACAAAGATTTGTTGTTGTTATTGATGTTTGGGGTAGTTTTTAACAAGTTTAGGGGGCAGCTAAATGTCAGGGTGGTTAGAGTGCCAGGTCTGTAGTCAGGAAGACTCCTCTTTATGAGTGCAAATTTGTCCTCAGACGCTTCCAATCTATGTGACTCTGGGCATGTCACTTAACCCTCTTTAACTCAGTTCTCTCATCTGTAAAATGAGCTGGAGAAGGAAATGACAAACCACTCCAGTATCTCTGCCGAGAACATTTCAAATGGGGTCACAAAGTCAGACACGACTGAACAAAACAAGGTTTTAAAACAAAGACAAAGTAGTTTCATCACTCTGTGGTTTAAGGACATGGCCAATGGCCAATGCTTTGTGGAGACTCAAGAGAGGCATCTGTGCTTTTGGCATATAGAGTCCTGAATGCATAGTGGAAACGGGGACGTACACCCTTCATCTGCGAGCATAATATGTGCGGGTGTGCGGTTCTGCATATGAGAGTAGTGTATAAATAGGTATGTAGGCTTAGAGAAAAGAAGGAGTGACTAAGGGTCATGAAGAACACCCATGGGAGAGAATCTGTACACTCCCAGGAGCAGAGGCTGCCTGAGTTCTGAGGAGCACCATGGAATCCTAGATTGTAAATTGGAAGGGACTGCAGAGGTCCTTTAGTCTAAGCCCCTCATTTTATAGTAAATAATAACTACTATTGATGTGGCACTTTGAAGTCTTAGAAAGTACTTTCCCTAGAGTATTTCATTTAACTGTCACAACCACCCCCTTTTTTAAGCTCTTACGTTCTTAGAATCAATATTATATATTTGTTACAAGACAGAAGAGTCGCAAGGGCTAGGCAATAGGGATTAAGTGACCTCCCCAAGGTTACACAGCTAGGAAGTGTCTGAGGTCAGATTTGAACCCAGAACTTTGCACCTCCAGACCTGGCTTTCACAGCTGCCCCCACAATCACCTTTTGAAGTAGATGCTATTATTATTAACCCTATTTTATAGGTAAGCAATTGATGCTGAGAGTGGCTTATTCAGGGTTAGTTACATAGTAGTTGCCTGATGCAGAATTCAGGTCTTCCTGATTTAGACCCAAAACTCTATCCACTGGGTCACCTACCTGCCCATAATTGAGAGATTGAAGCCTGGAGAATGGGTTTACCAAAGGTCACACAAAGAATAAATTTTAAAATCTAGGATTCAAACCCAAGTCCTCTGTCTCCAAAGCCCAGCCCTCTTCCCACTGTACAGAGGCATCCAACAACTGGTCAGGAGCATGGCTCACACCTGCCCAAGTTTTATGACCTCCATCTAATACTCCTGACTCTTGTCCCTGGACCCCCTGAATCATAAGCAGAGAGTCAGATCCATCCACCTCTGCCTACAAAGGCAGTACCAGTACAAAGGCAGAAAGCCTTCCCCAGTAGCCCCTCACTGCAGTCAGTCTCCTACTTCTCCTCTTCAAGATCGCCCTTCCTCCCCAAAAGAACACACTACAATTCCATTAGCCTGGGGGCTAGAAGGGGTGAGGTAAGGAAAGAGCCAGGATTCCAAGGCGCCAACAAGAGTCTTGTCTTCCAAATGAAGCACTCACTATATCCAGGCTGGGAAGGCTTCCCCGTGGAAGTGGAGGTGTGTGCACGGGGGAGTGGGTGCTCTCTGAGGAGCAGTAGCTGGCAGCAGCCAAGGAAGGTTCATTAACACCCTTCAAGTCAAAGAGGCATGTTGAAACTTCCTCCCTCAAGAAAGAGCAAGGAAAGATGACATCAGCTTTGGACACAGTCACGGAAACCCCATCATGAAGCAATTTGCTTCCCTGGCCACTCTAATTTAACAATTAGCCTAACAACACTGGTCAGGCACTTGTTACTGGCAGCAGGGGAGCCTCGCCAATCAGTGGCAGCTTTAGCTGAGAAGCCCCCATATGACCCCTGGACCCCTTTTGGCTGGGAAGAAAACTAGCAATTCAAATATAGCAGATCAACCTTAGCCATTCCCTTGACTCTGGCAAGTCTCTCCTTAATTCCTTAAATGGAGTATAGATTTGGAGCTAAGGAAGACGTGTCTTTAAAGAAATCTAGATCAATCCCCTTATTTGTAGATAAGGAAATTGAGGTCCAATCCAGTGTCAAGAGAATTTAATTTAGAAGGACAGGACCTGAGTTCAAATCTTCGCTCTTCCATTTACAATCTTGTGTAACCTTGAATAAATCATTTCTCCTCTCTAAGCTTCATCATTTATAAAATGAGGGCACTGAACTATATGATCCCTCCTTACTCTAGATCTCATGTCCAATATATACAGCTTGTGATGCAGTATACTACAGATGCAGTATACCTTTCAAAATCTGTAGAGGGGTTCAAAGGAAATTCTACCTCTTCCCTTATTGCTTATTCCAACGTCTTTTCTTATCCCATCGTTCTTTGCCTGAAAATAATAATGGAGATTTGCAGATTACACTTAAAGTTTTGCAAAATTCTTGGTGTTCATTTAAGCCTCTAGAAAACTCTGGTGCACAAAAACCACAAAAATAACGATCTCCATTTCATGAAAAGGAAAACAGATTCGGGAAGAACTTCCAAAAGGATCACAAAACCACTATGTACCAATAACCGCAGCACTTCCAGACTCCAAGTCCACCACTCTCACCACTATATCATGCTCCCTGTTGCTCCTTCCCACCACTACCCCCGCCATGTTCCTCTGAAACCTGGACAAAAGATTGGACTAGCCAGCCAACATCTTACTACTTTGCTAACTCCAAAATCCTTGGATTCAAAGTCTAACATCACTATTTTCTAACCTAGCTTATCTCTTATTCTGTCCTCATTAAAAAAGATCTCCATACTCATCCCAACTCCCATTCATGGACATGGGCCATGCTGTTAGAAGGACAAGAAACATTACAAAGGTCACACAGCATAGTCTCTGGCACTCGTATGTGCTTAATAAATGATAATTGACTAATATTGGCAGGATGGTAGAAGAAAAAGAATACCAAGCCCAGGCCCTAGTCCTAGCTCTTGCACTAAACAGATGTGTGACCTTGGTCCAGTCAGCTCATTTCTATGGGCCTTGCTTTCTTTATTTGTAAAATTAGAAAACTAAGGCTATGATTTAATTTTTTAATTAAATTTTAGTTTTAAAAATATAGTTTGTATTTTTTGACTTAAGTTTTAATATCAGTGACAACACTAAGGCTGTTGAGAAATCTTCAATACAGAATAGGGGTCATGCTGTACAAACCATACTCTTGAAGCTCAATCTCCCCAGCCAGCTTCTGGAACTAAGCTTGCACTGATCCATGACAAATGTCCTTCTCAGCTTTCCAGCTGGGTAACTAATCATGAGAATACCCAAGCCTGCCCACTCAGCCAACTATTTCATTTGGTCTCAAAGCCTTCTCGCAGACTAATGCCATGTTTTAGAACGGTAACTGATCATAAAATAGTCATTAGTAAGGAAAAAAGAGACAAAGTTTGTTGGGGTTAATCTTGGTCCAATGCAAGAAAAGTGACCAAAATGTTCATCCTCTTGGACTGAAAGATTAGACTACCAACTATATATCCTAGGAGTTTAAAGAGGAAAAAAGGTCCCATTTATGCTAAAATATTTAAGCAGAAGTTCTTTTGGTAGCAAAGGGCTGGAAAAAATAGGATCCCATCAATAGTGACTTGGCTGAGTAATCCGTGGTGTAAGCATGTCATGGAATATTGTCACAGCATAAGAAGCAATGAATATGAATGAGGAATTCAGAGAAACATGAGAAGATTGGGTATGAGCTGAATCAGAGTAAAATAAGTATAACAAGAAAAAGAATACGCCCAGTGACTATAATGTTATACATAAAACCTCTATAACAGTTGAATGTCATGTAATTATAATGATGAATTATCCCTAGAGAAGAAACAAAGAACTCCATCAACCTTCTTTCAGTAAAAAGGTGAGGGTTTATGGATACGAAATGTTACATGCATCAAATTAGGTTGCTTGGATTTGTTTTAGTTAACTATTTTCTTTTGTTACAAGGTAAGATTTAAGTAGGGAAAAGGAATGAGGACAAGGAAAGTATATTCAGAAATGAGAAAGCGCAAACTTTTTCTCAACATCCCTGGAATTGCTACTGATATTAAAACTTATGTTTTAAAAAAAAACTAAATTGTTAAAACTAACATCAGCAAAACTTTTTTAATGTCAATAACCTACTGGATGCCTGGAGGCTATTTTAAAAAAGAACCCAAAATAAATGTGTCCTGAAGATCAGAAAATGCCAAGCTACTTCAAAAAGAAATCCTGGGGAGCTACCTAGAAAAGTCAGAGGCTTAAGTAGAGAAAAAAAAACATATTAAAAAAAAAGGGAAGATGTTCCAAGTAAGGAAAACAATGGAAGCCCATGAAATTTGGTGGGTTCCAATAAAATCTGAGGCACAACTTCCTCCAAAACCAGAAAGAAAAGATGATGAAAGCTTATGAACTTATGAATATGAAAGGAAGAAAGCCACCTAGACTATCAGAGGAACAATGTAATGATCCATCAATTAATAAGTATTTATTAAGTACCAGGACTTATTGATAGAAAGACAGAGGAAAAAAATGAACCATTCCTGCTTCTCCAGGAGTTTACATGATCATAGTTGGGGAGATAAGATGATAAGAATTATTTACTTCTCTTTTCAGAAGAAAAGAGGCAAGAACACTAGATTTGGAGATTCAAGTTTTGACTTCATCATCTAATAGCTATTATTTTGGATGCCACTTAATCTCTCTGAGTCTGTTTCTTTACCTGTACAATGGGGATAGTGACACTACATGATTTAGTCTTCACGTTACTAATGGAAAATAGTTCTGTCAACTGTAAAAATTTTGTATAATTGTGAGTGATTATTAGAGTTAAAAGGCAGGATAGGATAGAGTGCCAGGTCTGGGGTCAGGAAGACTCCACTTTCTGAGTTCAAATCTGGTCTCAGACACTTACTAGTTATGTGACCCTGGGCAAGTCATTTCACTCTGTTGGCCTCAATTTATTCATCTGTAAAATGAGCTGGAGAAGGAAATGGAAAAAGCATTCCAGAATCTTTGCCAAGAAAACCCCAAATGGGGTCACAGTCGGGCACTACTGAAAATGACTATACAAAAAAACAGAGATAACATAGTCAATAGAGAGCTGGCCTCAAAGCCAAAAAGACTTAGATTCTGGTCCAATTTCTGGGCCACACTGGCTGAATGGCCCTAGTCAAGTCACTCACTTCCCAGTGCTTTGGGCAATCCTCTTGGACTATAATGGGCAGAGAAGGTGCTGACCTACATTGGTAGAGGGGGTTTCCTATGCCTCTATTAAGTAGGACAATTCCCAGACCCACACTGTCCCCTGGAATAGACTAGTTAGAGAAGTCCAAGATCATATTATAGTCCATGTGGAGGATATTTTAGACCTCACTGACAAATTCCCTGAGACCAGATGGCTCCCACCTGGAGTCCTGAAGAAGCTCAAGTGTGAAATTGTGGGGCTGCCGTCACTGGCCAAAAAGTGTAACCTCCCATTACCAAAGGCCACAAATGTGCCAGGGGACTGGAAAATTGCCAGGGTAGTATCCATTCATAAGGCAGGCTCTAGAGGAGATTCTGGGAACTGTAGTCAAGGGACTCCTTTCCAACCCAAGTGAGTTGGTAGAATGCATAATAAGGAGCCGGATTCATGAATGTGGAAGCCAGTGAAGCCCTCTGTTAGGACTGGGGAAAGTTGATTTCCTGGAAAGGTGATTGGATCACACCTAACTGGCCTATTTGGACTTATCTGAAGAGGGCACACATGCATATAAATTAAGGGAAACCATTGTGTCTGATTAAATCAAAATACTCAAAAGCAGAGGCAAAAAGATGAGAGTGAAATTTTTCTTATGGAAAGTGAATGAGAAAATGAGGCAGTCTGGATGGGCTGTTATGGAGGTCCCCGAAAACCAGGATAATAATAAAAATAATAAAAATAATAAAAATAATAATAATGATGATAATAAAAGCTATAATTTTTACAGTGCATTAAAGTTTGCATTTCATATGTGTTTTCTGATTTGATCTTCACAGAAATCCTGTGAGACAAGTGGCACTATCATTCCCACTTGATCAATGAGGAAATTGAGACTAGAAGTTAAGTGACTTGCCCAGGATATCATGAAGGATTTGAATTCAGGTTTTCCTGACTCCAAGCCCAATACTCTATCCTCTATGCTACCCAACTGACTCTGTAGTGAAAGAGTTTGTATTTAAAGTGTACTAAAATGAAATTTGGAGCTGCAAGGCACTTCAGGAGTCATCTAGTTCAACCTATTCATTTTCAAGAAGAAACTGAACCCTAAAAAAAGAGAGCTGACTTTTGGAGCCAGGATTTGAGCCCTGCTACTCCAAATCTAGGTGGCACAATGGATAGAGCAGCAGATCTAGAGTCAGAAAGACCTGAATTCAAATCCAGCTTCAAATCCTTACTGTCTGTGTGATCCTAGGCAAGTCACTTAACCCTGTTTGCCTCAATTTCCTCATCTATAAAATGAGATGGCAAAGGAAATGGCAAGCCACTCCAGTATATTTGCAAAAAACAACAACAACAACACAAATAGGATAAAAAAAGAATTGGGCAAAACTGAACAACAAAACCTCCAAATCTAAATTCTGGGCTCTCACCACTACCCTGCACTACCTTTTCTTTTGATCCAATAGCTCATTATAGGTTCTTGAGTAAGAGAATCATCAAGCATCATTCCTTCCTACAAAACATCTTTTTCCTTATTCTTCTTCCCCATTTTCTACCTAAATCTAAGTCTTTGACATTTTAGCTAAGGATGTCTGTCATGGGCTGTATCCTGACTCCCATTTTTCTCTATCCCATTCTTCTTGTGTATGGCTACCAAACAAGTTATCCAAAAAACATCCATTTCATCAAGCCATTCCCCTTTCCAAGAGCATTCAAGAACTCTCTCTTCCTTTCTTTAACAAAAACAAAAACAAAAAACCTTCAATGAGATTCTACATTGATTGACTGTTTCTGTAATAACAGCTTTCTTTTTAAATTCAGTCCTGCTTCAGTTAAGGAACTTTTTTTTCCTTCTTAAGGACAGAAACTACTAGAAAGCTTAAACAAGGTAGGGATAAACTGATATTTCCCACTTCAAAGTCAAGAGTCGATTCAAAGGTTGGCTCTATTCCTGCTTTTCTTGCTTAGTTAATTGGTCATGTCTGTCTCTCCATGACTCCATTTGGGGTTTTCTTATCAAGGATACTGGAGTGGTTTGCCATTTCCTTCTCTAGCTCATTTACAATTGAGGAAACTGAGGCAAATGAGGACAAATGACTTATTCAGGGTCACACAGTAAGTATCTGAGGCCAAATTTGATCTCAGGTCCTCCTGATTCCAGGGCTGACATTCAATCCACTGCACAACCTAGCTGTCCTCTATCTCTCCTACTTATTAACTATTTATCCTTGACTATATCTCCTAACCTCAATGAGCTTCAGTTATCTCCTCTGTAAAATGGGAATAATAATACTTGCCCTTCCTATCTCAAAGGGCTATTGTGAAGATCAAATGAATTAGTGGATGTGAAAGTACTTTATAACACAACATAAAACTTTATGGAATGTAAACCATGATCATCAGTGTTTTGATACTCTCGATGGAAGATTGTAAACAGCGAGGTTCCCCCGGGATCAATGTTACTTAACATTTTTAAAAATAATATGAAGGAATTTCATACAGTGAAATTCCAAGTTTGCAGATGACACTAAGTTCTTCCAGAAAGTTGGGGGAGGGAGCTGATAACCATCACACCACACAATTTTATGGCCCTTTTCAAGGCTGATGGGGATAAACTGATGTTATGAGACTATGTGAGTACGTCTGTTTTTTTTTAAAGGTGTCAATTGAATTTCAGCGTGTTAAAGTCACATGATATAAGCCCCAAAGAACTTCAAGCATTCCTGACCCATGCCCCAGGCCCCATTTCTGAGCTTTCTTACCTGGCCCAAGTAGAGATTAATTTCCTGTCCTTATCTCCATAACAGCTCTATCATACCTCAGTAATCATAAAGCCATGGATTTAGAGCTAGAAGAAACCCTGGCCACCAAGTTGGATGCTCATCATATTTCAAATGAGGAAACTGGAAGCAGCTAGGTGGCACAGTGGATGGAGAGCCAGGCCTGGAGTCAGGAGGATGTGGGTTCAAATCCTGTCCCAGATACTTCCTACCCAGGTGACCCTGGGCAAGTCATTTAATCTCCTTTGCCTAACCCTGGTCCTTCTGTCTTAGATAGTTATTAAGACAGAGAGCAAAAACGATGGAACTAAAAAGCTGAGAAGTTAAACAACTCACTCAGGATCACTCAGCTAGTACCTAAAGGCAGGATTTGAAACTAGGTCTTGTTGGCTTTAAGTTTGGGGCCCTCTAATTTATGATAGGGTGATCTGGGTCGTGAGCACTGGAAAACCTAGAGTCAGGAAAACCTAAGTTCAAATCAAATCTGACCTCAGACACTTCCTAGCAGTGTGACTCTGGACAAGTCACAACACTGGTTGCCTCAGTTTCCTCATTTGTAAAATGAGATGGAGAAGGCAAATAACTCTAATATTTCTGCCAAGAAAACCCCAAATAGCATCATGAAGAGTTAGGCCTGACATATGGATCCTAAATTGTGGCAGAATTTAAGACAATATCCCCAATGTGGTGTAGTGGGCAAGGATACAGTGGAGGGATATTTCCTTCCTGGTTCTGGCACTATCTAGAACTTCTCTTAATGCTGCCCTTGCTTTGCTTTTAGTAGTCACCTCCTACTTTTGGCTCAGATTAAAGTTGTGGCCAACTAGAAATCTCCTAGATTTTCCTCATATAAGTTTTTGAGTAGCTAAAACTCCCTCATCTTTTACTTGGACAACTAATTTTTCCAAAAGTCCAAATGTCAGGATTACACATTTAGACCCCCAGCCTTTTTTTCATGTCAGAACAATCTCCGAGTCTTTTGAGGTCATTTTGCAACACAATCCTATCAATTATAGCAGGGGTATCAAACCCAATGGATGGGATCTCCAGTGCAGGGGAACCAGATTAAAATGTAACTGAAAAATACAAATAAAAGCACAACACAACATAGATAATGTTAACATGTAGTTTTCTGAGTCAATATGCATCACAGATCTTTATGTACAGATATGCTCTTCTAAGAATGAGAATAAATTATATATATGCAATATACATATATATTTTAAAAAACTTTACTTTTCCATCTCATCTGATCCCCACAACAGTCCTGTAAGGTAGTCAATTAAAGTGCCATTTTACAGGTAAAGAAACTGACTCAAAGATATGGGATGATTAGTACACAAGTCTTCTAAAGCTTAAATAAATGCCTTTTCCACTATGTGTACCTTGGGTGGGATGCTAAGACTGACTCAAACTATTCCAGAATGAAGATAAAATAATACGCTCCCAGGATAACACTTATGCGATTTCTTAGCCATAGCAAGGAAAGGTTAGTCAGTAAGGATCCAGGTTCAGTTCAGGTAGATGCTGTTCTCCTTTTTCTACTTTCAGAAACACATCCAATTGGCAGAGTGTTGACTCACAGGGCAGTGCGGCATCATCGAAGTCTGAACTCCTCAAGGGCTGGCTTCTTTTATGCCTTAAGCAGCCAGGAAATCAGGCCAGTGGCTGGAGTCTCAGCGCCCTAAGCAATCAAGCCTTGGCAATAGCTTCCTGGCCTTTTGAGAGAAAACATGAATGTAGCCCACATGGTAGGCACCCTGGTAAATATTGCTTCTACCCTTTTGAAGTCTGAATATTATTCTCATGGAAAAGGCAGACTCACAGTATGAGTTGAGTAGTTCTGCCTTCTCTCATCAATTAACATCACACCATCTTCCCCAACCTCCTTTGTTACTCTTGAATCTTATTTTTTAAACCACTTTTTTTAAATTCACTTTACCCAGTGCCCCCAACCTGTAGGACTCAGTTTACAATTTATTGCTAACACATACTATTTTGTAAACACAGAAGTCTTTTTTCCTTGAGTATATGTCCTATTTCCCCATTGTAAGTTTAAGGTTCTCTAGGGCAGGAACAAAGTTTTTCTAAATCTTTTATGTTCCTCCTACAATTCCTAGAATTGGTCTTTGCAAACATTGGGCACCGAATCAATAGTAGTGACTGGCTATGTGAATAGAGCTTCAGAAGCATGCTTCTAATTAGCAAGGAGACTGCTTTTCAAGCCTGTGCTGTTACAATTGAGCCACTGAAGGAGAGAGATGAGAGAATAACAATTAAGCCACTGACAGAGTCAATCCTTCCTAAAAGGTCCTTTCTCAGCTTGTAGGAAACAGAGCTGACAAAACAAAATGCAGACTGTGAGACTGTTGTCTAAGGACCATCCTAACTGTGGGAAAGCTCATCTCCAGAAGGATAGCTGCTAAATGATGACTTTTCAGCAACAAAAACTCTTATTGGGTTTTGACCTATATTAGTGGAGAGCGCCCACACTGAAAAAAAAATCCTGTATCTTTCAAAATATAAAAGTATTAAGAGAGGAAAGGGACAAACTAGGTTAGCATTTATGAAATAGCACCTAGTATTGAGACACATTAGGAGTGAAGCAGCAATTAAATGTTGTTATGAAGAGAAGTAAATAGTGTAGGTAGAGTAGTACAGTAGAAAAAGCCCTAGCTTTAGAATCAGAGGACCTAGTTTCAAACCAGCCTCTCTCACTTGCTATCTGTGTGACCTTGGACAAGTCACTTAATCTCTCCAAGCCTGTTTTCTCATTAGTAAAATGAGTGCATTAGATTACATGGCCTCTAAGTTCTCCCTTCTAGGTCTAAATCTATGATCTTATGAGATAGATTGAAGTGAATAAATAGATGGATGGATGTATAGATGTTAGATTAGAGAGAGAGAGAGACAGATGGACAGAGAGACAGACAGACAGACAGACAGACAGACAGACAGACAGACAGATAGACAGATAGATAGATAGATAGATAGATAGATAGATAGATAGATAGATAGATAGATAGATGGATGGATGGATGGATGGATGGATGGATGGAGAGGTGAAAATGAAATACATCTTCATGAATAAAAAAGGAAAAAATAAAAGAACATTAGTAAGGGAGAATGGAAAAAGACTTATCAGAGGTGAAGTCAAGATGGCCACATAGAAGGAGCAGGAATTCAGACCTCTGAATACCCTTCCTTGCCGATCACAAACTTAGTGCTCCCAGAGGACTGAAAATCAAACCTAACAATAAGACAGAGCCTAGGAACCCTCCTGCCGGACTTAATTTAAAAGGTACACACATCCCCAAAAGCCGGAATCTGAGAACACTCGGGTTTAAGGAGAAGGCAGGAGGAAGGTCCCAGGACCCATCCCCCCCACACACACCTAGAACGCTGAGACTCCAATGGAAGCAGGAACCTCTTGGCAGGCAAAGGCACTGGTCTGGAGGGTGTACCTTATGGGCAGGGCAGTGCCAAGCTCAGAGCATTGAGCACAGACAGCAGGGAAGGAGCTGGAGAGGGTGCTGGCCGCCTGGTCAGAGCCGTGGAAATCTTCCATAATGCTCCAGCCTTCCAAGAGGTCTTTGGCCTCAGAGCACACCTAGCCCAACCCAGCTGAACTTAATCCCATCAAAAGTCTTCAGAACTCAGGGAAGCCTAGGCTGCAACACTGACTGCTGGACTTTAATCCAATCAAAAGCCTTCAGAGGACAGGGAAGGGCAAACTCCAACACTCCTCCCCCAGAGACTGAACTGAGAGATCTGACAAAGCTCCAAGAGGGGAGACTGACAGAAAGCCCCAAAACCAAAAAAATGAGAGGAGCAAGAGCACAGACAAATACGGGGAGCAAAGAAGGGGTAAATATGAGCAAACAACAGAAAAAGAAGAAAGAAATTACAATTGACAGCTTCTGCACAGGCAACAAACCAAGAATAAAAAATACACAGGAGGATGCAAGTAATAAAACAAATCCCAGCGAACTGGACACAGGCTTTGGAAGAATTCAAAATGCAATTCAAAACACAATTAAGAGAGGCTGAAGACAATTGGGACAAGAATTTTAAAACTACGATAAGTCATCTGGAAACAGAAAATAGAGTTTTGAAAGCCAAAATCAACCAGCTTGAAAATGAGGCAAAGGAGATGAAAGATGAGGCAAAGGAGATGAGAGATGAGGTAAAGAGAATGAAAGATGACCTCCAAAGAAAAATCAGACCAGATGGAGAAGGATGACCGAAAAACACTCATCACAAGAAAGAAAGATCTTATGGAAAGAAGCTACCATTTCAGGAGTGCCATCATTGAGTATCTCTCACAAGTAATAGAGTCCAATGACTAATAGATCAAAAGAGGTGAATGCATACATATTTGTGAATTATGGGATAGTAGGTGGTAAAATAGATAGAGCACCAGGTCTGAAATCAGGAATAATTCAAATATGGCCTTAGATACTTACTATCTGTGTGACCCTGGGCAAGTCACTTAACTGTGCTTGACTAGGTTTCCTCATCCATAAAGTGAACTGGAGAAGGCAAATCATTCCAGTAGCTTTGCCAAGAAAACACCAACTGGGGTCATGAAGAGCCAGACATAACTGAACAACAGCAATAGCAGAAATGTAAGTGACACCCAGGACATGATGGTTTGGTCATCTGAAGACAGCTAACATTCCAGGTATTCAACTTTAGATACCTTCAGGCAAACATAGTATTGTAGGATGAAGCTAATAGCAAAACCTCTTCATTTTACAGATAAAGAAACTGAGGCTGGGGAGATGACAATTTCCCTGATGGTGGATTATAGTAAGTAGCAAAACTGGAAGTTCAACTCAAGACCTCTGACTCCAAATCCAACACTCTTACCCATGCACCCAAAGCACCTCTCAATCGCCCCCTTTTGTCAAGGATTAGCAATGGAAGTCTTCCATTTTTCAGTTTTCCAACTATGAATTCATCCTCTCAACCAAAACCCTAGGTAGCAGGCACAGCAGTGATGTCTATTTGAAGATTTGCAGGAAAGAAAGCAAAACATTTTCCCAAGTGTTTTTTTAAACTTCCTCTTAGCTATTTAGACAAATTAAAATCCAGACCCTAATTCTAATTCAGATTAAGATAACTCCTTTCCTGGCCTCATTCATAGCTTCTGGAGAAATGTTTCATTTCCACTTTAGGGAGGATGGCATTTTCAGAATGGCCTCGTGTTGCTTACTCTTTTAAAATATGGCATCCATAGGCTTCAAGGGAACTCTGGGAGTCATTCAGCCACCTTGGCTTCCAAATACCACTTTTCAAAAGTAATCTCAAACAAAGGAGACTCCATAGATTCTTTGGAGGGCTATTTAAGCAAGACCTAGTAGATATGTTCACTATCTTCTATTTGCCTTTCATTTGTTTGTTTGGGAACCTTAGGACCAGCTATGCCCTAAGAGTATCTTTGAAAGAGTATTCATTGTTCTTGAAAGGCCAGAAAACATCCCAAGTGAGCTGGCACTTAGCCCCCTAAAACGTGTTACCTGGAGTATGGCTGCCTTCTCCCAACTGCATTCATTCTCACTACCCACAAGGAAATGCTGTCTTTCTGAACCTTGCTTTGACTCAGGGTTCCTTTTTAGGATGAAAAATCAGTCAAAGCCAGGTATTAACATTCATAAATGGGGGAGAAGGGACAAGGAAATGGGGATGAAGGCAAGGAAGGAAAAAGGAGAAATCAAAGAGTAAATGACCCTGATTAACTTCAGCCAAAGAAGCACCCTAAAACTCATCTAGGCTAACCTCCTTGTTTTATTTATTTGTTTTTAATTTTCTATTGATGTGTTTTGTTTTTGCATTATAAACATTTACAGATTACTCCTACTCTGTGAGACAACTTTTGTAAGAAAAATAAAGGAAAACCAACAACTTCATTTGAAAACGCATGCAATATTCCACATCTATAGCACCTCCAACCTCTATATTTAAAAAAATTTTTATAATTAACAAATCTATTTTCTCTCCTCCACCATCCACAACCCCCTAGGGTGGGGGAGAAGGAAAAGGAAATGCCTTATAACAAATATGCATAGTCAGGCAAAACAAATTCCCTCGTTGGCTATATATAAATACACATGTCTCATTTTGTACCCCAAATCTATAACCTCTCTGTCAAGCGGAAGATAAAACCTTTCATCATTAATCCTTTGAAATCACCAATGGCCAGTGTACTGATCACAATTCTCAGAGCTTTCAAAGCAATATTGTTGGTTATTGTATAAAATGTTCTACTAGTCAAGCTCATTTTGTTCTTCATCAGTTTATTAAAATCTCCAAAATTGCTCATTTTTATAATATTGATATTATAGGATAAATTGTTTTTCTCATTCCTCTTAGTTTATGCTGCATCTCCTTATATAAGTCTTTCCCTGCCTCTTCAAAATCATTTCTTTCTCACATGTACTCCTCACAAAGGATATACCCTCTTTCCTTTTGGTCTCTGCCTCTGACTGGCTGGTTCCTCCCAGAACTTCCATTTTAAGAAGGAGGTCAGGTAAACCATGTCTTTGTCACTTCATAGGCTGTCCCCAGAACTTTGTCTTGATTCACCCACACACCCATTTCAGCTCCCATTATTTGGTGTCCTTCCCCATTAGCACTTAGCACAGCATCTGAGACATTTTTAAGTGCTTTAAAAAATGCATGACTTGACTTGACTCCTTATTTCTTATAGCACAATAGTATTCTATCACATTCACATACTACAACTTATAAATAAACTATGGACTATAGAGGGTAAGTGACTTGCCCAAAACCTCAGAGCTGGTTAGAGGCGTAACAAGGACTAGAACTACAAACTATACCATGCATCAGTAACTCAAGGACTTGTGGTTTTGGTGATGTGGGAATTCCCTCCACTAGTGTGTGACTTTGTCTTACAAAGTTCCCTGAGTCTCAGAGAGGTCCAGATAACTTGTTCATGGGTATACAGATAGTAGGTGTCGAGATGAACCTAGGTCTTCCAGTCATCCTAGGTTCATACAGATTTTGAGCTGGAATGGCCATTTGATAAAGAAGCTGAGCCAGCAAAGGTCACTGAGAAGGAGCAGTCAGACAAGAAAAAGAACCCGGTGAGAGCAGTGTCATGAAAACCTACAAAAAAGTGTTGAATGTGGCAAAATAAAAATCTAGAAGCAGAAGGACTGTTAATCTGGCCATTATGAGATCATCAGAGGAACAGGTAAGTGGCTCAGTAGATAAAGAACCAAGCTTGGAGATGGGAGGTCCTGGATTCAAATTTGGCCTTAAACACTTCTAGTTCTATGATCCTGGGCAAGTCATTTAACCTCATTTGGCTGGCCCTTACCACTCTTCTGTCCTGGAACTAACATAATATCAATTCTAAGACAGAAGGCAAGATATTTTTTAAAAGATCAGCAGTAACTTTGGAGCAATAAGGTTCAGAAAGATTGCAAAAAAACTGAAGAAGTATTGAGAAGAGAGGAAGTGGAAATCATGGTGTAGACAACAACAAATTTATTTACTTATTTTTAATATTCTTTCCTTTTCAAATTTTGAGTTCTAATTCTTTCCTTCTCTCCCTCTGAGAAGGAAAGCATTATATTGATTATACATATAAAATCATGCAAAATGTATTTCCATATTATCCATAGTTTTTAAAAAGCAAGGAAAATAAAGTGAGAAAATTACACCGATTTGTACATGGAGTACATAAGTACTCTCTCTGGAAATGGATAGCATTTTTTTTTATCACAAGGCCTTTGGAATTTACTTTAATCACTGTCTTGAACCAATAGTAGCCAAGTCTTTCCCAGCTAATCATCACAATAACATTGCTGTTACTGTACACAATGATCTCCTGGTTCTTCTCACTTCGCTTTGCATCCATTCATCTAGGTCTTGAGATGTTTTTCTGAAACTACTCAACTTGTCATTTCTTACAGCACTAGAGCATTTCATCACAATCACACTCACAACTTATTCAGCCATTCCCCAGTTGATAGACATTCCCTTGGTTTTGAATTCTTTCCCATCAAAAAAGGAATTGCTGTAAATATTTTTCTACATATAGGTCTTTTTCCTTTTTCTTTGATCTCTTTGGGATACAACCCAGTAATGGTATTGTAGGGTCAAAGAATATGCAGGTTTTAATATCTCTAGCTCCAAATTGTTCTCCAAAATGTTTGGACTAGTTCACTCCTACATCCATAGTTTATCAGTGCACCTATTCTCCCCAACTGTAGTCAGCTTTTTTTCCCCCAAGGAGTTTGGCTATGATAAATGAAGATATTAAAGTTTTTATGAATATGTGTAGAGGAACAGGAATCAGACTCAGAGCTACTGATGCTAAATTCAACGTACTTTCCACTTAATCTTGCTGCCTTCCTTCTTCCAGAGTCCAAACAATATGGTATGTTCCAGGGACTGAAAGGAGACAAGTCTGGGTAACAGAGAGCTCACAGCAGGTTTTTCAAGGAAACCAATATTCATTTTAATATGCTATTGTCTGTGTCCTGGTCCCTTCTTTCTCATCCTGAAATATGGGGTCCTTTTGGTGCCAAAATCTGGGAAATGTTCGATTTTGAGGGACTGCTAGTTTCTGTGAAAAATATAATGGTGTGCCCCACATGAGGTAGCTTTTCTTTTGATACCTGCTTCTTCTTCCCCTATGCTAAAACTGTCCCATTTTTCTGTTCCAGAATCAATTCCCCGAAGTAGACTCTCCAAGATAATTCCTCCAGGCTTGGTTACGGCAAGCATTCCAAAGACCTCTTCCCTATCCTCTGCTCTAGCTGTTTTACAGTTGCTCTGAGTTCGGTCTTTGTTTCCATGTTTCTGATTTGTGTCTCTAATGTATTTATCTCTGTGCATTCCCTTCCTCTTTCCCCTCCTTATTCACCTGCTTTTTTCAGTTGCCTCTTTCGATGAGAAGCCTGTAAAGTCCAAGTATCAGACCCCCCAAAATCATTTTGTACTTCAGCACTCTTAGACAGGACAGTCTGAAGAGCATTTGATGAGTCAATGTTTGCATTGTGGCATGGGGGAAAGCAATGTTAGCTTTGGGGTCAGGAAGACCTAGGTTACATTTTGCTTCTGAAACTTAGTAAACTGTGTGACCACAAGCAAGCCATTTAATCTCTGAGTCTCGGTTTCCTCATATGTAAAATTGGGTTGATAATATCTATTTTATGAAAATCTACAAAATAGGGCTAATAACACCTGTGGGTTATTAGCTAGGTGGCACAATGGATAGAGCTCTAGGTCTGGAGTCAGGAAGACTCATCTTCCTGAGTTCAAATCTGGTCTCAGACACTCACTAGGTGTGTGACCCTGGACAATCCCCTTAACCTTATTTGCCTCAGTTTCCTCATCTGTCAAATGAGCTGGAGAAGAAAATGGCAAACCACTCCAGTACCTTTTGCCAAGAAAACTCTAAATGGGGTCACAAAGAGTCAACCACAACTAAAAAATGACTGAACAACAAGAATAATACCTGAGCCCTCTATGAGATAGTTATGAAGATGAATGAAATAATGTATTTAAAATGCTTAGGAAGCCATAAATGGCCATATAAATGACAGTAATGATGTTGATTATGTTTGAAAAGCTAGTGGGAAGGGCAATATAACCCTTGAATCATACTGAATATTAAAAAGGTTGAAAAATATCCTATCTTAAATGTCTCACTTGGGATCAGACTTGGGGGCTGGAAGGAAACTTAAAGGACAGATAATCTAACCTCCTCATTGTCCATATGAGAAAATAGGATCAGAGAAAGGGTGAATAACTTTTCTAAGTAGCAGAACCAGGATCTGAAGTTAGGTCGTCTGGTACCAAATCCTGGGCTCTTCTCCCCCTCGCCATGCAGCTTCTTTACCAGTGGTGTTTCTTTCTGAAATATATCCCATGATTTCATTTGAGGTCTAGAAATCAGATCAGATTTATAGTCAATCAGTTTCATGTGAAAGAAACCATCATAAAGAAGATCAGCCTTTCCCATCAGCCTGACCCAGGAGATCAGACAGACTTCGCCACCTTCAGATAACACTCATACAGTTCTTTGGTGTTGTCACTGTTGTTGTTTGACAGATATAGTTTTATTTTTACTTTGATTTTTGCACAGATTTTCCTTTCTATCCTTCTTTCCCACTTCCAGAGTCATTGCTTAAAACACATAATTTTTTAAAAAAGAAGGAAAAAAAGCAGTTCAGCAAAACTGAATAATACATTGGAAAAGAAATCTGATATATACAATGTCCCACACCCATGGACCCTAGCCTCTGGACAAAGGAGCAGGAGTGGTGTATTCTCTTACGTCTCCTTTGGGACCAGTCTTATTGGTTTTCACTTTACAATAATCATTTTCATTATTTTGTGGTGGTTCTCTTCCATTTATATCATTGGAGTCGTGTGAATATTGTCCTCCCATCCCTACTTACTTTACATTGTACCAAGTTTTTAAGTCTTTCTATACTACTCTATATTCATTATACATATTGTTCCTTTTTTCTTTTAAAAACACACACACACACACACACACACACACACACACACACACACACACACACAAACCCTGACCTTCCATCGTAGAGTCAATACTGTGTATTGGTTCCAAGGCAGAAGAGTGGTAAGGGCTAGACAATGGGGGTTAAGTGACTTGCCCAAGGTCGCACAGCTAAGAAATGTCTGAGAGCAGATTTGAATCCACAACCACCCATATCTAAGCTTGGTTCTCAATCTACTGAGCCACCCAGCTGCCTCCATGCTCATTAATTCCTTATAGCTCAGTAATATTCTAGTACATTCATGTACCACAATTTGTTTAGTTACTTCCCAAGGGATGGGTAGCCACTCTGTTTCCAGTTTTTTGCTACCCTCCCCGTGCTCAAAATGTACATGCCTAGCAATGGAATATCTGGGTCAAAGGATATGGACATTTGGGTTACTTTGCATAATTCCAAATTGCTTTCCTGAAATGGTTAACCAATCCCAACTTCATATTCTCTCCATAGCCCCTTTAGCACTGGCTATCCTTATCTTTTAGCAACTACACCAAGAGTATTTTGCTAAGAGTTATTTTGATTTTACATGATTCTTTGTTTTAAGGTGTCAGATTAACTGTTTTGTACTGTATTATCATGATATGGAGAGGAGGGGACTTTCTAAACCTTAAAGCATTATATAAATTTAGTTCTTATTTAGCAAATAGGTGGGATAGTACATATAGCACTGTCTTCCTAGAATTAAGAAGACCTGAGTTCAAATTTAACCTCCAATTCTTATGAGCTAGGGGACCCTGGACAAGTCATTTAACCTATATCTGTCTCAGTTTCCTCATCTGTAAAATAGAAGTAATAACAGTGCCTTTCTCAGAGGGTTTTTTTTAAATTTAATTTTATTTTATTTGGTCAATTTCAAACATTATTCTTTGGTTACAAAAATAATTTTCTAATACTCCCTCCCCTCTCCCCACCCCTCCCATAGCCGACGTGCAATTCCACTGGGTATTACATGTGCCCTTGATCAGAACCCAATTCCATGTTGTTGGTGTTTGCACTGGGATGTTCATTTAGAGTCTACATCCCCAGTCATATCCCCTCAGCCCCTGTAGTCAAGCAGTTGTTTTTCTTCTGTGTTTCTACTCCCACAGTTCTTTCTCTGGATGTGGATAACGTTCTTTCTCATGCTGCTAGTAGAGAAGTCCATTACGTTTGATTGTACCACAATGTATCAGTCTCTGTGTACAATGTTCTACTGGTTCTGTTCCTCTCACTCTGCATCACTTCCTAGAGGTTGTTCCATTTCACATGGAATTCCTCCACTTTATTATTCCTTTGAGTGCAATAGTCTCAGAGGGTTTTTGTGGGGATAAAAAGAGACAATATATAAATCACCTTTCAAACCTCAAATATACAAATGCAAGCTAGAATTTAATTATTAATTAATAATTATAAATATTATTGTAATTATTTGTTCCTAAAAGAGTGTGAGCTTCATGAGGTCAGGAACAATGTCTACCATAACTCTTGTCCTGCTTCCAACTCCAGGGCCTGGTACCATGCTCTAGCAACAGTGTAAACTCAATATGTTTGCTGAATTCGATAGACTGCTCACAAGTGCCCTATTCAGTAGCCCCTTGCTGCCTGCCACCTCTTTCATTTTCCTCCTCCCTCCAGGATCACAGTCCTGGGCAGAAAGATGGGAGACTGGAGTTCCCTTCTGAGCTGGCCATCCTTAGTCCATACGCTTGCAGGTCCTGTTTCCCCATCTGTGCAATGGTGATCATATTAAGGGCCTTGAAATCCTCTCTCCCCCACAAAATCTTCCCTGACTAATGGGGAGGGAGGTCGAGCTTTCTCTTAAGTGCCTCTTTGTGCTGGGACTGCGCTGAGCTCTGTATACATTAAGTGATGCAGGCGTGGGCTCTGCCCTGAGGGACCTCTAGTCAGTCTGTTCAGTGTTTTTATTCTGTCATTCATCTGTTTCGACATGCTCTCTTGCTCCCATGCCCTCCCCTGAATTGCAGAGAGTGGGTCCCAACCCCCAGCTAAAGAAATTCTGAAGATGAAATTAGGCAAGTGGCCAGAAGCCAGAGCCCTGCTGACTGAGGGGCCCAGGATTTTTAAAAAGTAAAGGACCATAGAAGGTTTGAGCTACAAAGAGCTTTAGAGATCATCTGGTCTAATTCCTTCATTTTCATATAAGAAAACTGGGATCCAAATTATGAGCAGAGGGGAAGGCAGTGCCACTGGGTTATCAGCGTCAGGAATGAAGCAGCTCTGGACACTGATCTCAACACCCTTTCCTCTACAATTGACCCTCCTTTAGCTAGCACATTTAAGCAAAAAGGAAGCAAGGACTTCCATTGTTAATGATTGGAAACCAGCCCTCATAACCCCATGTTTGAAGAGGCAGGAAGGAGACAGGGGAAATCTCATCAAAGAAGAGGAGTATGGCTTCGGGTATTTGGGGGAGATGCTAAGCGTGTCTTCTTTGTTGAGTAGTGGGTTCATTTATACTTCAAGTGTCCTCCTACTTGAGTGGGAAGTGACGTATGGGTGGCTAGGCTGCTGCCACTGAATCCCCCAAGATTCCAGATATACACTGCAGAAATAGGGGGCAATTTGTGATGAGAGTATGCTGTAGGCTCAGCAAAAATGGCATTGCTGATTTATAACCTCTGACATCACTATTGCCCTTACCCGCCATTAGGGCATGTAGGAAGACACTTGGAAGTCTAGTAGTTAGGTGGAAAGGTTTAGTGATGTCTGGAGCCATGGAAATACTGCCACCTAGAAAAAAGGAGGAGGCATAGCCAGAATACCACCACCATTTTACCACTACCACTATCACCTCCCCCCATCACCCCCAAAAAAGAACACTATCTCTAGCAGGGAAATTGCTTGAGACAGATAGTCATCTTGCCAGTGATGATAACTGTTCCCCTTTTGTATCTTCTCTACTAACTCCCTCAACTTTGGATCACTGCTATGAAATCTTTTCTCCACCTAACCCTAGCCCCTTAGATTGTGTTCATCCTTGAATTCTAGATTGAGTCTGGATTCTTTTAGCTTATGACTTGGACTCTCTTTCCTTAGGAGAGTGCTTTCCCTCAGACTCTGTTCATGTGTAAAAATTAAATTATATATCTAATAATAAAAATATTGTATTTTATGAGGTTTATTAAGGATTATTAGAAATCAAGGAATAAAGAAGATACAAAATAAAAACCATGTGCCCAGGGCTGATTAGCCCATTTAAAATCCCTGCACTTAGCTTACCACTATACTTGATGCATCATTTGCAAAGGAAGAGATCATGGGAGGCACTATTGCCAGTTAAATACCGATTGTGATCTCGCCAAGGTGGAGGTTCAGAAGAGATTATAGGGAATTCTGGGAAATACCAAGGACTTCTGGGGAATGAAGTCTAGGGTTCAAAATCTCCATTTATACACATGGCACCCACTCCCACCCCCTTATGATTCTATTTAGAACCTTGTGGGAAAGACGTTTGATAGGGACTGGAAACTAGAAGATTCAATGGTCATTCACTGCCCCAAAAATATTTACTTCCTATGCAGAAAATAAGGAGCAACAGGGAGCTGTTCACAGCTAAAGGAAATCTGAAATCCTACCACCTCTTCATCTATTGCAGAAAGAAACTCCTGGGGATCTGTGACCTCCTTGTTCCTTTAAATGATGCATGCAGATCACAACTTCTCTCTGCCTATCCATCCTGTGTGAAGGGATCCACTCAACATGCTGATTCCTTCTTTGAGTTCTCCTAAAATCAGAGCATACTAGTGTAACACTCAGACCTTCTTCTTCAATCATAAATTTTCTCATAACCTCCATTTTATTCTAGTTCTATAACGTTCCTCATTTGTTATCGATAGCAGCCTGCTCACACCCGCCACGTATCTCTCCACTGCCTTCTGTGTGATACTCATTTTCAATTCTCTGGAGACCCGTGTGTTCCATGTCTCACAGTCTCATAATAACAGGAGGGAAACACCACATTTTTTTTCTTCTCGCAGACGACCTATCAGACGATGGGTTTCTCTAAGCTTCATAATAGTTTGTGGTTGTTGATGTTTAGGAAAAACACCTGATCTAAATGGTTATTATTCCCCTTATTCAAATGGGAAAGTGGAAGGAATAGATCAATAAATACTTAACATCTACCAGACTTCTCCATATTCAGACATCTGTGACTGGGGGTGGGAGAAACAGAAGGCTCACAAACAGAAAAACAAAAAACGTTTTCTGAAAGAAAAAAAAAATGCTGATTTGGAAAGCTGTGTTCTAGCTGCCTGAGCACTTGGCTCTGAACTGTCTAAGAGGGAGGCAGAGGGATGGACTGGGTGAATTGTGGAGGTCACTTATAGTTCTACGACCCAGGGGCATTATCCAAGAGATGTCTCAGGGGCTCAGACTGCACTACGCAGCCTGCCACTGGGACTTGGGCTGAATAATTTTTTTTAAATCTTAATTGGAACCAGACAATATTATCTAGATGTGACCTCATTGTTCTATAACAACAGCACCTGACATTTGTAGGGTGCTTTTTTTCTTAAACCCTTACCTTCCATCTTAGAATCAGTACTGTGTTTTGGTGCCAAAAAGGAAGAGCAGCAAGAGCTAGGCAAAAGGAGTTTAATAACTTGCCCAGGGTCATACAGCTAGGAAGTGCTTGAGGACAGATTTGAACCCAGGACCTCTCAGCTCTAGGTCTGGCTCTCAATCCACCCAGACACCCCATCTAGACTACTTTTTAAAGTTTGCAAAGCACTTTACAAACATTTTATCATTTAAACCTCACAAAAACTATAAGAGATAAATGCCACTGGTATTATTTGCCCTACTCTACAGAGTGAAAAACTGAACTTCAGAGAGGCTCTACTTCATTCATGGTTATACAGTTACTAGGTATGAGAAGTAAGATTTGAACCCAAGTCTTCCTAGCTCCAGCTCCCACACTTGGTCCACTATACCAGCAATTCTCAAACTTTTTGGTCTTGGGAATATTTTATCTTCTTAATAAGTAGTGAGGAGAGTCAGCAAGAGAGTAGATAAAGAACCAGACATGGAGACAGAAGGTCCTGGATTCAAATCTGTCCTCAGACCCTTCCAATTCATGTGACCCTGGGCAAGTCTCTTAACTCCAATCACCTAGCTTTCCCCACTCTTCTGCCTCAGAACTTAGAATCAATCCTAAAACAGAAGGCAAGCATTATTGAAAAAAAACAGTATTGAGGACCCCCCTCCCAAGAGCTCTTGTTTGTGTGGATTCTATCTACCATTTCTTAATTTATTAGAAGTCAAAACTGATGCATTTTAAATTTTACTAACACATTTAGAGTAATATTAATAAGCTAATTACATATTAATCTCAATAGCATTTTTATGAAAAACAACTGTTTTCCAAAGCTTAAAAAAAAATAGCAAGAAGAGTCGCGTTGTCTTCCATATTTCTGGTAAATGTCTATCATATCTGGCTTAATAGCAGACAGCTGGATTCTCATATTTACTTCTGCATTCAATCTGTTGTGATATGATGTTCTGATTGAAATATATGAAGAAAATCCAATAGATGTGTAGCTGGGATAGGGAGGAGTATTTAAATAGGTAAATAATAGCTGAATTTTATTATGAAAATAGTTTTGATCCTGCAGATACCCTGAAAGGGTCTCAAGGAGACCCCTCCCCTCTCCCCGGGGTCTTTGGACCACACTTTGAGAATAGATGCACTGGGCCATGTTTCAAGTTCCACGGTTAAGGGACCTCCAGTCTTTGGTAGGAAGAAAGCTCAGGCAGACGATTGAGCAACATGGATGGACACGGTCCTTCCTTTTAGTTCTCTGGATATTTGCCAGTGGTGTTTTTCAGGTAACTCAGTGACTTTCTGGACCCATCCTTTAGAGGATACACAATCAGCTCTGGCTTTCCTAATAATGATGATATTTGCCCCAACTACCCAAACCTGCTTATTCTTTCCTCCGTTATGAACGACCAATAGAAAAGATTTTCTAAATAAATGCCTTGAACTAAGGGATGCCAGCTAGGCATAAGGAGTCATCTTTTCATGTACAAAGCAAACTGGTTGAGAGGCATTGTAGTTAAGCAAAAAAAAAGAGGCACCGACCTTTGGGAATTGAGGAGATCCATCTAATAAATATCATATATAATTACCATATTAATTACATGGAAATAAATGCTATTAGAAGGTAGAGAACTAGCTCTTAGAGTCAGGAAAATCTGGATTCAAATCAATACCATTTTTTTAAAAAACTCTTACGTTCCATCTTAGAATCAATACTGTGTATTGGTTCTAAGGCAAAAGAGCAGTAAGGGGCTAGGCAATGGGAGTTAAGTGACTTGCCCACATAGATAGAAAGTGTCTGAGGCCAGATTTGAACCCAGGACTTCCCATCTTCAGGCCTACATCTCTATCCACTGAGTCACCCAGCTGCCCTGATAAATATCATTTTTAACTACTACATAACTATTTGTAGACAAATGCCATTAGGAGACAAAGCATTGCTCTGGGAGGAGAGAGGGAGAAGGGAAGGGAGAGAACATGAATATTGTAACCATGGGAAAATATTCTTAAATAAATAAATAAATAAATGATTTTTAGAAATTTAAATGAAAAGTATTATAAATTAATTAAATAAATAAAATTTTAAAGGCATTAAATTAAAATGAATTATAATATAAATTACTTTTTAAGATAAAAAAAAGGAAGATAAAGCATTGAATTTAAGAGCCAAGATGATCTGGATTTAAACTCAGCCTTAAAACATAAACTGTGGCTCCTGGGCAAGTCATTTAACTTCTCTGTGACTCAGTGTCCTCTTTTGTAAAAGAAGGAGTTAAAATGGATGATGGCCTCTGAAGTCTGTTCTAGTTCTAAACCTTTGGTCCCCTAGTGCACATGGGGATCAAACCTGCCACCCTAGCCTTATTAATACTCTATATAAACCAAATAAGCTAATTGGCCCAGAATCTAGAAACATCCCTGCTGATTATTGATGGGTAGTCATATATTCATAAGAATAGGTGGATTCTTAAAAAATATATAGGTGACTATGCATATGTGACATACATGTTATATGTAAGATATATATACATAACAAAATAAATAGGACAAATAATGTATACATTATATGCACATACAGATGTGATAACATCTAGGATGTGTGTATAAATAATATAATACACACACGTATATGTCTGAATATAGATATCAGATATTACTTTGCAAATAAACAAGGGAGACCTTTCTATCTCCCTTAAGAGAGACTAGATGGCTCTGGCTTTAGAGAAAAACAAGAACAAAGATGCTTTTGGTGTCATAGCTAGAGGTATTGGGGATGAGCTATGATTTTTCAGTTAATACATTTTATTCCTACACTGATACTATAACCAGATAATAATGCTTTGCACATTGTAGACACTTAGAAACATGTAGAAACGTAGTATATGTTTGTTGAAGTTGAATTTAGTTAATGAGAAGATTCTGAAGAAAATAATGACATCAGGGTAGCAAGATAGCTCAGTGGATAGAAAGCCAAGCCTGGAGTTAAAAGGATTTGGGCTCAAATTTGGCCTCAGACACTTCCTAGCAATGTGACCCTGGGCAGGTCACTTAACCCCAATTGCCTAATTCTTGCCCTTCTGCCTTACTGTGTTAGAAAGTAAGAATTAAAAAAAAGAACCAATGACATCGCAGACAACTGACACAGTGAGCTCAGGTTAAGTGACTTAAAAATAATTTTTTAAAAAAGACTTTTTAGGGAGCCTGTGTTGCAGGTTTCTTTCCTCCAAAGTGTGTGTGTGTGTGTGTGTGTGTGTGTGTGTGTGTGTGTGTGTGTGTGTGTGGTGTGGTGTGTATAAAAGCAATAAGCTGTAAAAATCAGTAAGGATGATGCTGAAAAAATACATTTGAGCTAAAATTATCCCTTTTGTCTACCTTTGAGAATAAATATCATCAGCTGGCATTCATCCCTGAAGTCTAGAAATTGAGGTACATAAAGAAAGAATAGCTACATAGCATGCAGACACAAGATACATATATTTGGGAGTAAAGAGATCTTTTTACTTTGGGGGTTAGAATTAGGCTAGTGTTTGACAGAAAGAGTTACCAGGAGTCAGGAGAGCTAGATTCTAGCACTGCTCTGCCATTAACTAGCTTTATAGAATTGGGAAAGTTATTCTACCTACCCATGTCAGTGGTTTCTGAAAAATGAAGGGGCAGCTTTAGGACAGGGGTCTTTAGCCTCTTTTATGTCATGAACCCCCTTGACAATCGAGTGAAACTTACAGACTCTTAAGAATAATGTTTTTAAAAACACAAAATCAAATACATAGGAATACAAAGAAAAATTATATTGAAATCAAAATCTAATTTTTCCTCCCAACTAAGTTCATAGACTCCCTGAAATCTTTTAAATTTTTCAGTGTTTATGCAAAATATACTTCTCAGCAAGGCTGTGACCAACATTAACTATTTTTTTAACTGACACGTTTCCTGACCCCACCCATTGTCATCTCAGTTCTCACATTAGTGTCAGGAAATTTAGAGGAGCCATACATCAGATTGAATGCCATAGCAAATACTATAATTTTTCAATGGCTCAATTTCTCACTGATTTCTCCCCCTTATGTTTTGGGTTGTCTCAGTGCCATCATGGAATGGTCACCTTGAAGATCTTTCTACCAAGTGAATCAAAAGCATCCATGACTTTTCCTAAGGCAGTCAAGTTCCCAGAGGGCAACCGAGGTTTCCCTTTTCTCTATCTCCCCATTCATGCCCTTCTACAAAATTTCCTGTTCAGGTCACAGTGGAAAGAAAAAAGAACACAGGAGCTTAGCTTCTGGCTCTGCTCTTCAATTAGATACTCAATATGCAGGACAGGCTCCCATAGGTTTCTCCACCCAGCCCTGGTGATTCAGCACTTTCCTTCTTAGACCTGACCTGTCTGCTGCCCTTCCTAAGACACCTTCTTACTCTTAGAGGGGCTTCTGAGTTACCCCCTTTAATCTTCACCCTCTTCATCAGTAGTAACATTCAGGCCCCTGGATCTGCTGAGATGCTGTTGCCACTTCCAAGCATCATTCAGTGTTGTTTAAACACACACACACACACACACACACAGTGATGGATTCCTGCTACTGTCTATCTGTCTGTCTGTCTCTCTCTCTCTTCCCCTCCTCTCTCCCTCCTTCCCTTTCTCCCTCTTTGTCTCTCTCTCTCTTCTCTTTCCCTTTCTTCCTCTCTATCTCTATTTCTGTCTCTGAATCTGTCTCTCCTGTCTCTGTCTTTGTCTCAGTGTGTCTCTGTCTGTCTCTGTCTCTGTTTTTCTCTTTTTCTGTCTCTCTGTCTCACACACACAGAGAGAGAGAGAGAGAGAGAGTTCTGCCAGCTCATATTCTTCCACAAGCTCCCTAAGAAATCTTTGCTTTTGTCTTTTCTAAGTCGTTCAACCTGAGTTCAGCTATTAACTATCTGAGATGTCGCTGATTCTTCAAAGTCCTCTCCTTAACCAAGTTCAACTTCAATAAATATATTCTAAATGCCTTCTAAGTATATTGATAAAATAGATTTTAAATGAGAAAAATAAATCGTTTCCCCTAATCTTCCAGCCATGACACCTGGATCATCCTTGTTCTTGTTACTCTCTAAAGCCAGAGCCACCAGTCTCTCTTTGGGGAGATAGAAAGGTCTCCTCTTTTTATCTACAAATTAATATCTACTATAATTATTAATGTACTTTAATTTAGCCTACATATCATCCCTTAACATCTTTGTTATAGATGGCACAATGGATAGAGGACTAGACTTGGAGTCAGGAAAATCTGAGTTCAAATCCAGCCTTATACTTCCTACCTAAATAACTCTCTGAGGAAATCACTTGTCTGCCTCAGTTTCCTCATCTATAAAATTGGGAAAATAGAGACAGCTAGATGAGTCAGTGGATAGAGCCTACCCCTTAACTCTCTTCTCTCTTGGAACCAATACTTAGTATTGATTCTAAATGAAGGTAAGGGTTTAAAAAATAAAAATCAAATAGGGATGATAATAGTACATTATCTATTTCCCAGGGTTGTTGTGAGAAAATAATAATATTTATAAAAGGCCATGCAAGCCTTAAAGGACTATTTAAGTGCTTTATTATTATTACTATTAATGTACTAAGCATACAAACAGAAAAATGAAAAACAGCAGCTGTCCTGAAGAAACTTACATTCCACCGAGAGATATAGCACGTAAACAGAGAAGCAGACATAAAATTAATTTATGCATGAAGAAAGTGCTAACAACTGGGAGTGGGACCAAGGATGGGTCTCCAACAGGATGTGGCGCCTGACCTGAATCTGACAAGAAACTCAAGAAGAGGGAGAGCACTCCAGACCTAGGGGACAGACTACAAAGTCATGAAGGCAGAAGTCATAGTGCCAAGTTTGAAGAACAGCAAATTGGGCCAATTTGGCTAAGACACAAAGTAAGCAAATGGGAGTAATGGGAAATGAGTCTGGAAAGATAGGTTAAGCCAGATTGTGAAATACCAAGAGAGGCACTGGAAAAAAATACTGGATTTGGAGTCGGGGACTTAAGTTCAAATCCTAACTTTACAACTGTATGAGAGAGCTGGATTGGAGATGAGGCTTGTTTGAGAGTATCTATTGTATGGGGCTGTGGGAGAGTCAGATGGAGAGCTTGTAACATTGACAAAACTTGACAAATGACAAAATATGAGAGGTGAGGGAGAGGGAAGATATAGAATATTGATAATTACAAACTGAGTTGACAAAAAAAAAATCCTAGGATGCTAGATCTAGATTGGAAAGGACCACAGGGGTCATCTGACCCAGCCTCCTCATTTTACAGATGAGAAAAAGGGATGCAGAGAATGACTTTCCCAAGGTCACACTAAGTCTGTGAGCTGGAAATTGAGCAGGAAGTCAGAAGAGTCCAAATCCAGTGGTCTTTCCACTTTATATCACTGTCTTCTTTGACAGAAGGTAGTGGGGAAAATTAGACAAGGGGCAGGTTTGGGGGTTAGGAGATAATGAGCTCCCTTTTGGACATGATAAGTTTGAGATATCTATGGGATATCTAAGTGGAGATGTCCAACAGGCTGCTGGCAATGGAGACCTAGAGCTCAAGAAAAAGATTAGGGCTGGATATATGGACTAGGGAGTCATCTGGATGGAGATAATTAAACCCATGGGGACTGATGAGATCACCTAGAGAGACAGTGTGGAGAATACATTCACGTAGCAGGCTTATTATATAAACATACTACACAGCAAAAATAGTCAGGCCAAGATGGAAATACGTTTTGCCTGATCACACATACTAGCCTGTATCAAGTTGCTTGCCACTTCATGAAAGGGAGCGAAGAGAGAAAGGGGGAAAAATTTGGATCTCAAAGTTTTGGAAAATGTTTGTTAAAAATTGTTATAGGTAAATGCAAAAAAAATAAAAAGATATTTGGAAGAATATAAGATGGGGGGGGCATTTCCCCATAAGACTATATTTAGAGCTGAGACCAGGCAGAAACTGCTTAGACTTAGGATGATGGAAGTTGGATTTGGAAGTAAGGAAGGGGTTTTCTTGGCAAAGATACCAAAGTGGTTTGCCATTTCCGTCTCCAGTAGATTAAGTCATAAAGATTTGCCCGAGATCACACAGTTAATAAGTATCTGAGGCCAGATTTGACCTTCCTGATTCCAGGATCAGCACTCTAACCACTGCTCCATCTAGCTGCCCTCAAAAGATACGGATGAGGGGCAACTAGGTAGCTCAGTGGATTGAGAGCCAGGCCCAGAGATGGGAAGTCCTGGGTTCAAATCTGATATCAGACATTTCCTAGCTGTGTGACCTTGGGAAAGTCACTTAACCCCCATTGCCTAGCCCTTACCACTCTTCTGCCTTAGAACTAATGCATAGTATTGATTCTAAGATGGAAAGTAAGGGTTAAAATTAAAAGATACCATTAACCATTTTATAAATAAATTCAACAAACCTTCCCCTACTTTTATCCTATTTAACCATTCTGTGGCTTTTGCCACTGTTGGACAGTGCAGAATAGGAAAAAAATCTTTGAAGTTGGCATCTAATAGGATGCCAGGAATCAAGACCCAGGTCTGGGGTTTATTGTGACTTCAGACAAATTAATTCATTTAGCTGAACCTCTGTTTCCTAATTTGTAAAGCAGAGTGAGTGAGTGAGACTTACAAGACATATCTCACAGGATTACTATATGAGGATGAAAACAGATCAGCACTTTCTAACTCTAAAGCAATGAATGTATAAATATAAGCGACGATTACTGACCATTTCAAGTTTCTTGAAGGTCTCTTTCTTGATTTCCAAGGCATTTGGACTTTCCTGGTTCTGCCCTTTCTGCCACGCTGCTCACTTTTTTCTCTTGCTTCTTTAATTGACTTCCCCCTTACTGATTGATCCTAATCACTGTCCTGAGCTAACCTCCAACTACAACTTGGATATCTTGAATTAGATGTCCAGTAGGTATCGCAGGCTTGACACATCTAAAAAGAGAACTCACTATCTTCCTTCAAACCTTCCTCCTCCCAAACTTCCCCATTATTGTCATGGGCACCGCCACCCTTCCAGTCATTCAAGCTCCCAAACTAGGCATCATCATTGACTCCTCTCTAATACTCACCTCACAAACCCATATCCAATCAATCAGTTGCCAAACCTTGTCATTTCAACCTTCATATTATCTTTCATATAAGCCTCCCTTCTCTATAATAATCATAATTATAGCTAACAAGTAGAGAGTGCTGACTACATGGCAGATGCTGCACTAAGCAATTTGCAGATATTATCTTATTAGATTCTTGCAACAACCCTGGGAGGTAAGTGCTATTATTATCCCCATTTTACAGATGAGGAAACTAATTTTCTACCTTCAAAGGCTATCTCATATAAGCCTCTCTTCTCTATAAAAATAATGTTGTTCTTCTTCTTTTTTGGTCCTTTCAGTCACATCCAACTCTTCCTGACCCCATGTGGAGTTTTCTTAGCAAAGATACTGGAATGGTTTGTCATTTCTTTCTCCTGCTCAATTTATAAATGAGGAAACTGAGGCAGAAACAGTGAAGTGACTTGAGGCAGGGACTGTTTTTGTCTTTGTATTCTTAGTGCTTATCATAATGCCTGGCACATTTTAAGTATTTATCAAATGATTTTTTTACTAACTGTAGTCATTTTCCTCAAGGCTTATTCCTCTGCCCTCCAGCTACACTCACACAAAAAGCTCATATATTCACACACATTCAATGACCACCTCTGGGCCAATGACCCCCAACTCTACAATTCTAGTCCTTCCTCCAGTTTGCCTTCTAGTCCTTTAATTTTGCCTTAGAGTCCTGTAACCCTGTCCTGCTGTCACCTCAAACAAATGAAAGTCTTCTTAGCATCCTACCTCTCCCCAAAAAACTACTTCCATTCCTCGGTGACCCAATCTATTTCCAACACAGCACTATCCAATCAATCAGCAAATATTTATTAAGTGCCAGCACTGTGCTAGGCTCTGGAGCTACAGACAAAAAAAAAATCCCTTCTTCTAGTCATTGAATCTAGTCATTTAAATCTAGAAATTTAAGAGTTCAACCCCCCCCAAGAGTCTTCCCCTCCATTTAACCTTATATTTAATATGTCACCAAGTCCCATGAAGTCTTCTAAATTTCTCACAGATTCTCTTTCCTCTCCATGCCCACTTCCGTCACCTTAATCCAGGCCCTCATCATTTCTTGTCTAATTAAAGAAAACTGTGTAGTATTTGGCTAACCTAGATTTGTTACATTCAATGGTTTAACCTACATTTGGTTTCATTGAAAAAAAAAGTTTAGAAGGAACAAGGGCCTGTCCGTTTTTTAAAAGCTGAGGCCCTTTAACAGAGGCATTGGAGGGAATTAAGAACAGCTGTGAAAGAATAGTTTCCTACATTATAAATGGCAGCTTGGAGCCACTAAGAAGGAAAGAGAGAACAAAGATTTGGAAGTAAGTGAATTGCTTTAAAAGATAAGAAAAAGGGAATTTGGGTAGAACAACTGATTTGGCTAAGGAATTGGCCCTTCCTATAATAAGTGAAGAGCTGTAAACATGGTGCTTAACACCTATACTCTAATGGCTAAAAATCATCTGGAACAAATAGGGCTAGATCTGTGAAAAAGGCCCGGGGCAGCCTGTAGATGGGAAAAGGATAAACTGTGATAAACTCTTTCTTAAGTGGTTTTTGGTCTGATTGAAGTTGTCATAAAATATACTCTTTACTCTTAGAATGTTTTTTCTTTTAAATTCTTGCTTTCCCAGGGTCTGTTTCATGGCTCAGAAAGTAAAGCTAAAAAATACTCATTCTTATATTCTACATAGATGGGTAAAAATCATTTTCCCCTAACTAGTATTGGTGGACTATTGAGTCTCATATCCCTGTTTTACTTAGTTTTCTACACTCCGAGCAAATGCCCAAGCAGATCCAATATCTCAGGATGTATTTACAATGACAGAAGTTAGTAAACTATAGTATATGGGAGGAAATAAGAAGCCTTTCTCAGACTTGTGATGGACGGCTTTATGAGATTATAGTAACTGAAAGTTACATAGCATTTGAAAAACTTTGGACTTACATATAAGCTTATTTTGTGTAGTGTCTCATGTGAGCCTCACAACTCAGTAAGGGTAAGTGATTTTTTTTCTTTGTATGAAGGCATAAGACTTCTAGATATAAGGAGCTCCTCAATAAGGAAACTTCTTTCACCAGTTCAGATGGAAGTTTTCTCTGTAATGTATAATCTTAGAAAGTTACCTAGGAGGAGCAGCTAGGTAGCACAGAGGATTGAGCTCCAGGCTTGGATGTGAGGATCTGGGTTCAGATATGGTCTCAGACACTTCTAGGTGTGTGACCCTGACCAAGTCATTTAACCTCAATTGCCTACCCTTACAACTCTTCTGATGTGGAATTGATACTAAGATAGAAGGCAAGGTTAATATAGAGAGGTAGGTAGGTAGGTAGATAGATGGATAGATGGATAGATACACACACACAAATGACTGCAAAAATGTAATGGAAGCAACACTAAAAAGTGGATATTTTAAATGGTGATCAATAAGCCTTCCAAACCCTTAAGCAAAGCCATCTGACCATCTGACCTCCCACAGTACCCTTTTTCACCTACACACACAAATATACACATAAATAGAAATATTCTAATGTACCTATTTTACACAGAACTCATGAATCCCCCTTAGATGATACTCTTCATTAAGTGCTCTGCACCAAGCCCTAATCCACTTCTGAGATCTCATTGTTTTGTTTAGTCATTTTCAGTCACGTCTGATTCTTCATGACCCTATCGGGAGTTTTCTTGGCAAAGATATCTGGAATCCTTTGCAATTCCCTTCTCTGAGGACATGAGGAAACTGAGACAAACAGGGTTAAGTGACTTGTCCAGGGTCACAAGGCTAATGTCTGAGGCCAGATTTGAATTCAGGAGGATAAGTCTTCCCACCTCCAGGTCTGGCACTCTACTATGCCATCTTTCTGTCCCATATCTCATCTGTAGGTTAATCCAATCTAAGCTTAATGAACAATTAGTTCTTGGATGAAGTCTTGGGGTGGGGCTGAAGGACAGGAGGTAAGAGAAGAGGAGAGGTCCTGCTCTCTCCTCCGTTTAGGTGCCTCCAAAGGGCCCTTTTCAGTGGGACCACTGGGCGTCTCCATCTGCCCTGAAGTCAAACCCTCCTATGCATGCTGCCTCCCCTAATCCGAGTGTGAACTCCTCATGAGCAGGGACTGTCTTGCTTTTCTATCTGTATCCCCAGAAGTTGGCCCCATGTGTGGCACATACTTAAAAAAGGCTTCTTCAATCATTCCTTTAGTTTATTCACAATAGAGACTTGAAGTACTCACAACTTATTCACCATGAAAATGGAACTAAAAGAGGCAAAGTGACCCCTCAGATAGATGGTGAATGCAAAGCCAGGACTAAGATTGACTTCACAGTGAGCTTTAGTAGAAAGAGACAAAGAACCTAAATTCAAGTTCCAGTGGCAACCTGTGCTACTCTGGAGAAATCATTTCACGTCTCCATTTTGCCATTTGTAAAATGAAGGGCATAAGAAGACATGATCTCTGCGATCTCTTGGAGCTCTGATTCCCAGAACCGTCATGTCCACTGTGATGATTGACCAGCATGCCTCACTCTTGGAAACTCAGAAGCTCTCCCCCAACCCACAAATACACACATTAAAACCTAGAATCTTTGCCTTGGCAAAGATTTTATTAAAGCACCAGTTGATTCGGAAATGTACCTAGCAATAACAGAATCCAGGGATTATGGTGCTGAAGCCTAAAAAGAGAAATCAAGAAATTGAATCTCCACAAACAAGAGCTTAATCCAACTGAAAACTGAGAAACTCTATCCCCAAGAATTGGTGGCAACTCTAAACAGAGCAACGTCAGCACAAGATTGAATCAAGAGAACATCAGAGAGATGATTCAGCTAAAATAACAAAAACCACTCAAGACTGCCCAACAGATTTTTTCAAAGTTTGTTACCATATGCCAACCCTTCTTGTCCTCATCTGAAAAAAACCGCCTAGCAGTGAGCGGCAAAGGAAGGTGCACTTGGCCAGTGTCTATATATATTTACCAAGGATAGCTAGGTAGCACAGTAGTTAGAGAGCCATTTCTGGAATTGGGAGGACCTGGGTTCAAATCGGGCTTTAGTCACCCCCTTAGCAGTGTGGTCCAAGGCAAGTAAACCCCAATTGCCTAGTCCTTACTGCTCTTCTGCTTCAGAATTGATACTTAGAACAGAAGGTAAGGATTTTTTTTTATGTATTTACTTAGACTATTTTTTTAACGCTTACCTTCCATCTTAGATTCAATAGTATGAATTGGTTCCAAAGCAAAAGAATGGTAGGGGTAGACAAGGGGGTTAGGTGATTTGCCCAGGGTCACACAACTATGAAGTACCTAAGTTCAGATTTGAACCCTAGACCTCTAATCTCTAGATCTGGCATTCTATCCACTAAGCCACCTAGCTGCCACTTGCCTAGACTATTTGTGGGTAGCTAGATGGCATAACAGATAGAGTCCCAGGTCTGGAGATTCATTTTTCTGAGTTCAAAATCTGGCTTTAGACACTTGCTAGTTAGTTTCAGACCTGAGAAAGCCACTTCATCATATTTGCCTCATTTTCCTTATCTGTCAAAAGAACTCGAGAAGGAAATGGCAAACCACTCCAATATCTTTGCCAAGAAAACTCCAAATGGAGACACAAAGAATTAGACACAACTGAACAACAGACTATAGTAATGAAAATGACTAGAATTTTTATTGTGCTTTACAACTTGTAAAGTACTTTTAAAATATCATTTCATTTGTTCTGCACAACAACTCTATAAGGTAGATAAGACACATAGAGGCTTGCCCAGAGAGATGGTGCCAGTGTCTAAGGCAGAATCTGACCTGAAGACCTGTGAATTTCAAGTCTAACACTATCCACAATACTACCTACCCACACATGTGAGGGTACATAGGACGTAGAAGGTTTCTACAGCTATCTTAAAAGAAACCACTTAGTATATGGAATGTTACAAAGCTCAACTCCCAAAACCTAAAATCATCATTTGGAAAAACATTGATGAAAATCAGGAATCTGTGAGAGGAAGGTGTGAAGTTAGATGCTCAAGAGCCAGTCCTTGGCTTAATTGGGCTGGATCAATTCTATTATAGAGTTCCCTGAGAAATCCAATTACAGTCAAGGATATGAAGACCTCAGCAATGGCCCAAGCAGCAGAAGTGGCTAATGAGCTCTTGATGCACTAGAAGATTAGCTTCAAAGCTACCAAGTCCAAGGAGGTGATGAAAGGTAACCGGAAAGGGAGGAAGAGGGAGGAGGAGAAGGGTGCCTTCTGGGACCAAAGAAAAAAGTACAAAGACCTCTTCAGTGGAAAGAGAGAAGCTGTTAGGATTGTGGTGAGAGAAGGACATGTGCCACATCTGTCAAAACTTACTATAAGGCCACACCCCCACCGAGAAGCCTAAGAAGAAGCCATTTTAACCCATTAAAAAAAAAACACAAATGCATAATTTCATTGGAATAAAGAATTTACAGCATGAAAACTTCTCCATCAATGTAGATAAGTACCTTCTCTGCATCTTATCTTAGAGACTTGCCTGGGGCAGTGAGAGATTATGGCATGCTCATGGTCCCATAGCCAATATGTGTCTCAGGTTGGAGTTGATACCAATGCTTCCCAATTTCAAGGTCTATTCCTTAACCTCTGAGTCACAATGCCTTTTTTTTTAATCTTTACTTTCCATCTTAGAATCAATACTGTGTATTGGTTCCAAGGTAGTAGAACTGTAAGGGCTAGGCAATGGGGGTTAAGTGACTTGTCCAAGGTCACACAACTAGGAAATGTTTGAGAGCCAATTTGAACCCAGGACCTCTTATCTCTGGACCTGGCTTTCAATCCACTGAGCTGCCTCCCCCCAGCAATGCCTCTTTATAGGTTATGAGAAAGAACAGGTCTCATTCTTATAGTAGTAACTGAGAAATGTATTATTTTTTAAATTTATTGATTTAGGATATTCTTCCATGGTTACATGACTCATGGTCTCTCCCTCCCCTCTTCTCTCCCTGATCCTGGAGATGACAAGCAATTACACTGGGTTATACATATATTATTGCTCAAAATCTTTTCCATATTATTCATATTTGTAAGAGTCATCTTTTAACATCAAAACTCCCAATCACATATGCATAGAACCACATGATAAGTCATATTTTTTATGCATTTCTACTCTCACAGTTCTTTATCTAGATGTGGATAGTGTTCTTTCTCCTAAATTCCTCTGGATTGTCCTGGGTCATTGCATTGCTATTAGTAGCAAAATCTATTACATTTGATTGTGCCACAAGGTTTCAGTTTCTGTGTACAATGTTCTCCTGGTTATGCTCATTTCATTCTACATCAGTTCATGGAGGTTCTTCCAGATCATATGAAAATCCTCTAGTTCATCATTCATTCCTTACAGCAAATAGTATTCCATCACCATCATATCCCACAATTTGTTCAGCTATTCCTCAGTTGATGGACACCCCCCCTCATTTTCCAATGTTTTGCCATCACAAAAAGCACAGCTATAAGTATTTTTGTACACACATTTTTTAATCTCTTTGGGGTACAAACCCAGTAGTGGTAAAGCTGGACCAAAGGTCATGCAGTCTTTTGAAGCCCTTTGGGAATAATTCCAAATTGCCTTTTAGAATGGTTGGATCAATTCACAATTCCACCAGCAATGTATTAGTTTCCCGATTTTACCACATCCCCTCCACTATTTATTATTTTTCCTTACTGTCATATGGGCCAATCTGTTAGGTGTGAGGTCATGCCTCAGAGTTATTTTAGTTTGTGTTTCTCTAATCAGGAGGGATTTAGAACACTTTTTCATGTGACTATTGATAGTTTTGATTTTTTTTTATCTGAAAACTGCCTATTCATGTCCCTTGATCACTTGTCAACTGGGGAATGGCTTGATTTCTTGTAAATTTGACTTAGTTCCTTATATATTTTGGAAATTCGAACTTTGTCAGAGTTTTGTTATAAATTTTTCCCCATTTGTTGCTTCCCTTCTAATTTTGATTGCATTTGTTTTATTTGCACAAAAACTTATTTAATTGAATATAATCAAAATTATTCATTTTACATTTTATAATGTTCCCTATCTCTTGTTTGATCTTAAATTCCTTCCTTTCCCATAGATCTGGCAAATATATTAGTCTATGTTCTCCTAATTTATTTATGATTTCACTCTTAATATTTAAGTCATTTATCCGTTTTGAATTTATCTTGGTATGGCATATGAGATGCTGATCTAAACCTAATTTTTCCCATGCTGTTAAGAAAATTATTGTTATTTTTAAAATCATAGCTTTCACTCATAGAATGTTTTACATTCATCAGCCTGAGATCTTACAACCTTTCGAGGAAATAAGGAGTCCAAATATTGTTATCTTCATCTTCCAGATTTTTAAAGACATCTAAGACACAGAAAGTTGAGGACACACTTGCCTAAATTCACATGGCTAGTGAGGCAGAGCTGTATGCTGAATGCAAGTCTTAAGAATCCAGGTCCAGGAATTTCTAAAACACCATGCTTAAAAGGAACAGAATAAATATACTTGAGAAGTATTGGAGGCCAGTATCTCACTGTTCTTATTTTGATCAGGACAGGCTGAACTTGGGAGACAGCTAGTAGTGCAGTGAAGAGAGATCCCTCTGCCTAGAGTCAGAAAGACCTGAGTTCAAATCCTAGCCTCAGACACTTAGAAGCTGTGTGACCCTGTATGGGCAAGTCTATTACCTGCCTCAACTAAAATGGGGGTAGAACAGCACCAATTTTGCAGGGTTGTTGAAAGGATAATATTTGAAAAGCACTTACCACAGTGCCTGCCACATAGTAGACCATTAATAAATGCTTGTTCTCTTCTCCTTCTCTTCAGATTTTGTTCTAGATTTTTGTTCATTGAAATCTAAGATCTGGAAAGACTAATCCTTCCAAATACTTGTTATTCCAATGTCAATTTAATTAAATACAAAGGTAGATAGGGGTTTATGTGAAGCAAGAATTGATCATACGATCATAGATCTGAAGCTGGTAGAGACCTCCAAGACTATCTAAACCAATCTCTCACCTACCTCCCATTTTACAGATGAGGAAACAGAACCAAGGAATTCTGATTTGCCCAAAGTCCCCCAGTGGGTAACTAGCAAGAGTCAGTCTTTGAATTTGTGTCTTCAGATGCCAAACCAATGATATTTCCACACCACCTCCCACAAATGATAGTGTCCCATGTGATAGCTATTACTTATGATTGTCTGGATGGAAGATAAATCCTGATGTTCTGATGAAGAAAGGAACTGCCTTTGTCCAATTTTTCACTCCTCACTCCAGTCCAATGCTCTCACTTCTTGCCAGACAAACCTCTTGTTAGTCTTCCTTGGGGACTGCAGTATTTCTGCCTTAACAGGAATGATTTAAAAGTTCTAGCACTGAGACAAAGGGATGCCTTGATGGTTAGGATCTTCTTATGATTTAGCATCTTATATCTATACTCTTGCTTGCCTTTCCTTGCCCCACAGTCTGTCAGAAATCCTAAAGATACCCCATCTCATGACTTGATCTGGATTTTTTCACCTCTTCCTTTATTCTGTCTTCCAGTATTTCCTTCTTCTCAGTTCCTGTCTATATATCTAGTAGCCAGTGCTCTACCTGCCCTCACTATCCATCTATCCCTGAGCTCCAGCTGACCTACTCCAAAAAGATGTCTAATCCCTGGTACCTACCTTATCCTCCTGGCTTCATTTCTGCTTCCCCTGTCCCGG
This sequence comes from Monodelphis domestica, assembly GCF_027887165.1. Classification (NCBI taxonomy): domain Eukaryota; kingdom Metazoa; phylum Chordata; class Mammalia; order Didelphimorphia; family Didelphidae; genus Monodelphis; species Monodelphis domestica. The sequence goes on along the minus strand of NC_077230.1, from coordinate 89,658,538 downwards.
CTCCTTTTCCTGCACTCATAATCCACCCCCTATGACTTCACATAACATATAAGCAAGTTAGGATAAAAAGAGTAGGCCTACAGGTATCAGATGCCCCAGGATAAAAAAAGACAGGATGTGGACCTACAGGCTTCCTCTCCAGATAAAGATGAAATCTCAGAGGGCCCTAAACATTTGCCAAGCAAAACGTGGTAAGGGAGAAATCAATAGCTGTAACAACTCCCTCTAGTAGCAAGGGGGAAGCTGTCACAGAGCAAGATGGATAGCTCTGATGGAACACATTTTCCAGAGTACCTACTTAAAAATATGGAGAATTTGGAACAGTTTAAATGAAACTCCTCAAGGATTTGGGGTTGGCATCTTTAAGGAAGCTATCTCTCCCGAAAGAGACCTCCTTTACCACACAGGAAGTATCAAAGATCACAAAGCTAATAGGGGATCTTAGAGGTCATCTAGTCCAATGCCTTCAATTGGCAGAGGACAAAACTGAGGTCTACAGAGGTTAAGTGACTTACCTAACAACCCCCAAACATTAAGTGACAAAGCCAGGATTTAAACCTATGTTTAAATTGACTCCAAATCCAGGGGTTTTTTCCTTTTTTACCACTTAGAGATGAAGCAAACTTTGCAAACTCACTAATTGATATAGCAAACAGCTAGGTAGAGCAGAGAGTAGAGTGCTGAGACTGGAATCACAAAGATCTGAGTTCAAATCCAGTTTAAGACACTTATTAGCTATATGACCCTGAGCAAGTCATTTACCCTGCCAGTCTCAGTTTTATCAACTGTAAAATGGGGGGCAATAATACCCCTACCTGTCAAAGTGTGTGAGAGGATAAATTGAGATAATATTTGTAAAGGTTTTTAGCACAGTGTTGACACATAGTAGGAGCTTAGTAAAAGCTTGTTCACCTCTCACTAGGTGTTTTCCTATGAATCCCATAAGCCCTTTCTTATCTCATTAAAAGAGAGTCTAGGGTTATTGGGATTAGCATCTAGGAAACAATAGCAGGGAGCAGATTACTATGAATCCTATGAGGTATTTTAGAAAGTAGTAAAGAGAAGAAAGGAAACCAGTTTTCTAATACATATTCTATCTATCACAGAAGAAACATCAGAGCCTGGAGAGATGAAGAACAGGCATAGTAGGTCCTTTCTTCAACCCATGCTCAAAAAGGAAAAGTAGATTTTGTACAGGTATGGATTATACCACAAGATACTTTGGAAGTACCCTCTCCCTCTGCAGCAAATCTCCTATGCTCCCTCCCCAGGAACTTTCATTCCTACTCACCTCCTTCAGCTTTCTTTTATGTATCATCTCCACCTGTTCAAATGTAAGCTTGAGGACAAAAACTGTCTTTTTTTGCTTGTATTTGTATTCAAGGGCTTAGTACAGTGCCTGGCACATAGTAATAATAATAAGTTTAATAAAGACTTCCTGGCTGGTCTGTCTGTGATCTCCTACAAACACGGTGATAAATTTCAGTACAGTGAGGCCAAACAAATAAATACTATTATGTATCCTTCAGAAGACTCTTCCTTGGATGCTTCAAGTCTTCCCCCATTCCAATCCATCTTCTACTCATCTGTCCAAGTGATCTTCCTAAGGCATAGGTCTCCTCATGTCACTCCCTCCTCAGTAAGCTCCTGATACCTCAGGACCAAATGTGAAATCCTCTGTCTGACTTTTAAAACCATTTGCAATCTGGCCCATTCTTGACCGTCCGGGCTTCTTACTTTTTTCTCCTACAGGATGATTTAACAGTGCTGGCCTTCTTACAGTTCACAGGCTGTCATCCAGGCCTGGAAGTGATGGAATCCTGCCTCTCTGTAGAGATAACATGGAGTCTGAATATGAAGGGCCTTACAAAATTAAGAGTTAGATTACAGGAAGTTGCCTTCTCAATTGCTTTAGAGATGTCTTCAGTGAAACAGTAGGTGGAAATATAAATATGTTAAGACACTAGGTTAGCACAAAGTGACTAATGTCTTCAAGGCCCCATGACTTTCCAATTAGAGAAAGCCAAGATGTGAGAAAGAGGTCGATAATGTGCATAGAGGGGTGTAGCATGAAAGGATTCAAATAGTCTGTGAATACTTTTCCATCGGACATAATTCTATCTGTCTTTTAATGAATGCCCAGCTGTTCTTTGAATGGGATAGTGTTCTGAGACAAGACAATTAAGTTTGCCACCTTAGAGGATCAATGGTCAGGAGCTGGTGGCATTAGGAAGAAGTGGAAGATGACCACTGGATGGGAATATGTTGGGAAAGATTCATGCTTCAGATGAAAGCTAGATTAGATGAACTAAGATCACTTTCAACTCTAGTGGTCCAGGATTCTATGTCTCTGGGTGTCTACTAACCTCCTGAGATTCCTGGCTCCCAAACCAGATGGTCCAATTAGACTGTGTGTGTGGACTACAGAAAAATAAATTCTACAACCAAAGCTGACATGTATCTTCTTAGGCTTGCTACTTTATTAGATCTGTTAGGAAATGCTAAAATCATTTCTACTATTGATTTATATAAAGGCTTTTTTTGGCAAATGCAATCCAGGCCCTAAACAGCAAAAAAAAGCCAGATAGAATGGGTAAACTTATTCTTTGAAAAGAGGAATGCGTCTGCCTTTTTCCAAAGACAGGTTAATGGTTTGTTAAGTAGGGCAAGGATATCGGCCATAGGCTACGGTGATGAAATGCCTATCAAAACATAGGGTAAATCATCTACGACTAGTGCTGAGTGTACTCTGTAAAGATAGAGTGGACTGACGACCAAACCTAGGAAAGGTTATTGTAGACCCTCCAGAGGTCAGATTTGTGAGATAGTAACATATAGCCACAATAGCAACAACCACAAGGCCTAACATTTATAGAGTGCTTTTAAGTTTACTGAGCGCTTTACATATATTTCCTCATTGATCCACCATGACTCTGAGTCAGGTGCTATTATTAACCCCATTTTAGTGATTAGAAAACTGAAAGTGAATGAAGTTAAGTGAGGGCAGCTAGGTGGCTCAGTGGAAGATTGCCAAGTCTGGAATTGGGAGGTACTTGGTTCAAATCTGACCTCAGACATTTTTTAGCTGTGTGATGTGGGCAAATCACTTAATCCGAACTTCCTGGCCCTAATTTTTTTTTCAGCATTAGAACCAATACTTAGTATTGATTCTAAAACAGAAGGTAAAGGTTGTTGTTTTTTAAGGTTAAGGGACTTACTCACAGTCAGGACTTGAACTCGGGTCTTCCTGACTCCCAGTCCTGTACTCTATCTACTCCTATATCTAATCAGTTTACAGGATCTACTATTATTACAAGAATGTGCTGCCAAATTTTTAACAACCAGTGGTAATGAGACATAGTCCTTGATCTAAGGAATATAGCTCATATTTCCATGGCACTTTGGAATGTACAAAACATCTTCCTCAGAACAGCCCTGTGCATCTGAGGTCATAAACATGATTGTCCTCATTTTCCAGATAAGGGAACTAAGACTGAGGTACAAACAGAGTAAATGATTTACCCAATGTCTTATGGCTAGCAAGTGGGCTCATATCCAGGTCTTCTGAATCCATATCCAACATATTGAATCTAAGCTAATATTTAAGAGGTCTATATGACATGGGCAGGAGCAAGAGCTCTTCATCTGGGATTTGTGAATGTTTTAAATAGATAGAGAGATAGATAGACAGACAGGTAGATAGGTAGGCAGGTAGACAGACAGGTAGGCACTGATAGCAAGAGAGAGATAGAAAAATGGAAAGATAGACACTAAGAAAGATAGATGGATATGTAAATGGATAGATAGATAGATGGACACTAAGATGGGTGGGTAGACCAATCCTAAAATAGATGATAAATATTATCTCTATATTTATTATAGTAATATTTTAGTTATATGCTATATAGACAACAGCATTTTAATAGAGTTGGCTTTCTCTATAATCCTATGTTATTTTATTTTGTGCCTTTTAAAAACACTGTTCTAAGAAGGGCTCTATGGGTTTCTACACACACACAATGTTAAGAAGTTCTACTCTAAAGGTTAGGGTCTACTGGTATTCAGAACTTGTTCGAGTCAATAGTTGTTCCAATAAATGTCAGAGTTTCTGCTCTTTTTAAATTAAGATAGCAACAAGGCAAGTTAGAAGAGGAAAATGGAGCTCCCAGCTGATATCTTGAGACTGAGGTAGAGTGCTGGCAACTCCATCCCTCTTTATGAGAGAGAGAGAGAGAGAGAGAGAGAGAGAGAGAGAGAGAGAGAAACACTATATGTTGCTTTTTTATAACATCTTTATCCTCTTCTTTTACCCTGAAAAGTCCTTGTAATGTTTATTTTAACAACATTTTGCCCCTATAAAAATATTGGGAGGACTGATACATGTGGGAATACATGTGATTGGCCCTGTGCCTCATGTCCTATTAGGTATGGTCATTCTAAGCAGTGGGAATGGTTCTAGATGTTCTTCATAGAAGACAGTATATACCTAGATAACCAAAAGTCAATTTATTTTTAGACATGTGTTCTGAATGGTCCTGGGAAACTGGGCCAAAAGTACTCTAGGAGAGTTATTTTCCTTTGTTCAACATGTGTTCCTCATACTCAGAGTCCTACATCTCCCTGTCCCCAACACACAAATCTTTCAGCTTCCAATCCCTTAGGAAGCCAGGAGGAAGACCAGCTATCCCTCAACCTTGTTAAAAATCTAGGAAAGCTGGGTGCCTAGGAAAGTGGAAGTGGCCTGACCAATGATCCTCTTTGGGAAAGTTTTCATCCTCTGTATGAGCTTTGCAATTGATCAAAGGCCCACAGAGTTTCCCATTTGTCTGTATATGGAAGACATTTCTCTGTCAAAGGAAAAATAATTAACTTGACACTGAGCTATCAGCTCCAGTGGAACATTTACTCACACTGAGCCAGGCAAGGCAGATTATTACAGGAACACTTTTGGAAGGGGGTGGGAAGTTTAATTTTAATGGTGAAAAATGATATTATGGGAAGAGCACAGTCTACTATGACACTCATTTTCATAGATATTATGGTAGGATTTAGTACCCAGAGATACTCATACTCAGAGATGAATTTGCATAAATGAGCACAAGCCAGCATGAACAACTATGTTTACGCACATACATAGAGTACGCAAACATATGAAGACCATGGGGGTAGGAGCAATCATCAATTATAAAGGTGGGGGAATAAACTGCTACCTGAGTGCTATTAAAGTATAAAACTGTCCTAAGACTTTGGTACCCCAGAGCACCCCCTTCTAGTCAAGCTTTGTTTGACAATAATAAAAGCTGACCTGGTTAACAAGGTAACTCCCTGCCTGGAGAGAGTCAGAGTAGACTTCCAAAAGGCCTTTGACATACAGAGTCTCCACTTATGACAATGGGGCAACTGAGGAGGCCTGGATTTCCAGGGACAAAAGGCCTCAGAAAAAGAAATCTTCTCAAAGAAAGTGATTCTAGAGCTATCCATGGTCCTGAGATGGTCTCAGCTTGGTGCTTCTAATCAATTGCCACTATCCTGCTTGACTTACCTCTTACCTGTTTGCTTCTGGATATCTTCAACCTTACTGGCTGTGCCTAATTCTTCCTAACTTGGACATTTCTGGCCCTGTCCTGTATATACTCTCTCTCCAGGTCCACTCTGCCTTTGGGACTAAGGATCCCAATTCACTCTAGAAAACTACCAGCATCCCAAAATGAGCACAGCACTACAAAACACCAGAGGTTTCTGACCCTAAATGAATGGGAGTTAAAATAAGATTACCAAAATGACTAACAATTCACTAGAAATTTTGTGGTTTTAAAAAATCTATTAAATAATAATTCGCATTTATGTAATATATTGAAGTGTACAAAGCACTTTTCTCACAACAACCCTGTGACATCAATAATGCAAATATTATTAGCTCCCTTTAAAAAAAGCCTTCCCCTCCATTTGGGAATCAATTCTGTGTATTGGTTCCAAGGCAGAAAAGCAGCAAAGGTGAGGTATTGGGGGTTAAGTGATTTACTCAGGGACACACAGCTAGGAAGTATCTGAGGCCATATTTGAACCCTAAACCTTCTGTCTCCAGGCCTAGCTCTCAATTCATAGAGCCACATAGCTGCCCCCCTATTAGCTTCATTTTACTAATGAAGAACCTGAAGCTCTGAGAGAAGTGACTTCCCCACTGTCCCACATCTAGAAGGGTCAGAGCCCAGATTAAAATTGAAGCCTCCCGATTCCAGATTCAATGCTTTCCCCTACCACACCATACTGACTCTCCATTAAAGTCATAGACCCTGGTTTGAGCTTGATTTGGTGCTTTATTCTTGCTTTAAATTGTCAGTTATTTGCTATATCTTTCTATGGAGTATACATTTACTGAGATTTATGTTTCTGGGGCTTTTAAATCCATAAATATTTACTTTGTACTTTACTATATGGTATTTGCATGAATCTTATAACCTAATCCTAGTTGATTTTATGTGGGGAAGCCAAAATTGGGGGTAGATTAAGACAACTGTAGAATAAAAGAGTATGACATAATGGAAAGAGTACTAGATTCAAAATGGGAAGAAATAAGATTCAAATCACCATTTTGCTAGTACTATGTGGCTTCAGACAAATCATTTAATCTCTCCACCTCATTTTCCTAGCAAGTTTCTTCCAACTCAAAATCCTATGATCTTCAGAAATCAATGACTAAAAGGGACTTGTAAGACAAGTTTTATTTACCTAATAAGGATGTATGTGGTGTCAACTAACTTAGATAACAGTAACACTCTAAGAATTGTGGGAATAGTGAATAGAAAACCATACAGGAAGACCTGAGTGCAAAGCTGGCCTCAGACACTTACTAGCCGTATGACTCTGGGCAAATTTAAATTTCCTCATCTGTAAAATGGACTAGAGAAGGAAATGATAAGCCACTCCAGCCAAGAAAATCACAAATGAGGTAATGAACAGTGGGACACAACTGAAATGACTGAACATGAACCAAGAGTTGTACCTTAACTCTTAGAGGCTATTGATGAAGCTACTTAGCAATTCAGATCATTAGACTGTCAGAGCTAGAAGGAACCTAGAAGTTTAACTCATCTCAACATTCCTACCACCATTTTATAGGAAAAGAAATAAAGGTATCTAAAAGGTGAAGGAACTCAACCAAGACCACATAGTTAACAACAAGTAGTGTCAGAATTCAAACCTAAGTCTTCTAATTCCAATTCCAGTGTTGCTTCCCCTCTATCAGACTGATGAATTAAAGATAGACCCCAATAATCACACTCTTCCATATAGATATGCACTTAGAAGTACTCATGCATACAAATGGAATTTCATTGAAGGAAGAGACAGAAAACCCCCATTTCTGAATATTTCTTTCTTTCTTTTTTCAAAATAGATCACTACAACTAGGATAAAAACCTCAACTACTCCAAACAGGTGGCTGAGGCACAAACATTTATACACATCTCTTTTTTAAAAGCCAAAGGCATGCATCATGAAGTATTCACTCAATTTCTAGAGCTGCCATTTTCAGACCAGACATGAAAAAAAAAAGTTCTCTTCTCAAGCACCTCAATAACTTTAGAATTTCTACACAAGTTCCCTTTCAACCCAGAATAAAGTGATAAAAGACCCAGGGGAAGGCCTGATATCAATTCCTTGCAAAGGTACATTGCTTTTTAATCTTTTAATCGCATTTGCCATCACTGGCTCCCACTATCCCAGCTGGCTACATAGAGGCAAGTATTTTCCCTCTTTATAAAGAAGGAAAAAGAAATACCTCAAATCCAAAAAGTGAAAGATTAGTTGACTTTCCAAGTTACAGAGCTAATTAGTGGTAGATGGGACTAGGAACTAAAAATCTTTTTATCTACCCTAACCCTGTTTTGAAAACCATGATCCCCAGACCTTGGCACTGAAGCCATAAATGATTCTTTGCTAACAATACAACCTTTAGGCAAAATCACTTAACTTCTCTGGGTCATGGTTTCCCCATGTGTAAAACATAATTTGGTCTCTGATAATCCTACAGTACTTCCTAGTTATGACATTTATGATTCTATATGCAACCTGCCACTCACCAAGCCCTCTAATTTCTGTGTTGAAAAATTATTATACTAAACTCTACATTATACTATTACACTAATATGCTATTATACTGTATTATATTTTGTTAGAACATTATTATTCTAGACTCCATAGAACATATAGTACTCATGTGGCTCTTTTGGCTAATAATCATTGCAAATGTGGGTTCTAGTCACATACCTGGGAGGACCATGTTGCAACCAGTATTAAAAAAACAATAAAATTATAAGCCCAATAATGGTTTAAATGTCACTATCAAAAAAAACCTTCTAAATAGCATATGAAAAATCTAGAAAAGTGGAATTGGCTGTCCTCCATCTCCCTTGAGGATGGAAGCAGAAAGCAAATAGGCTGAAATTATAATGAGGATTTAGTTTAGACATAAGAAAAATCCAAGAGCTGTTCAGTGAGGAAGAAGAGGAGGCAGAAGAATTTCCCTGCCTGAAAATCTTCATTAATGCTAGGTAAACTCATCTACCCATGATGGATCCAGTATAGTTTTTCTTCCTAGTAGCGTGACCTTATGAAGTTAATCCTTTCACCTGTGATCCTGAATCCATTGCTTCCTAACTCATGAGGGTTTCTGTCCCCATGTCTTTCCTCTCTATTTTTAATCTCTCCCTCTCCCTTGGCTTCTTCCAGCCTTCCCCTTCAGACATGAACAGGTCTTTCTAGAAAGAAAAAAGTCATGTGACCCTGAAGTTCCCTCTAACCTCCTTCCTATTTCTCTTGTTTCCTGAACAGCCAAACATTTAAAACCAAATTGTCTACACTTGCAACTTCTTTACCCATACTCTTCCCTAATGCCTTGCAGTTTAGACACAATCCCAAACTCTTGGATGGAACTATTCTTTCCAAATTAATTTATTTCTGTTCTCTTGAACAAAAACTAATTAAGCATCAGTGGTTGGGGCTATGGGGAAATGAATTTATAAAATATTATTTTAATATCCCATTTCACATTCTCCTTGTGTTTAAGTAACTAACCCTGTCTATGTATCAGCTGCAACCACATAGTATGAATAATCCTATATCTCAGTTTCCCAATGAGGGAAGGAGAGGAGAGATGGAGAGGAAGAGAGAGAGAGAGAGAGAGAGAGAGAGAGAGAGAGAGAGAGAGAGAGAGAGAGAGAGAGAGAGAGAGAGAGAGAGAGAGAGAGAGAGGAGGGAGAGAAAGGGAGAGGGAAAGGGAGAGAAAGGGAGAGGGAAAGGGAGAGAAAGGGGGGAGAGGGAGAGGGAGAAGGAGAGGGAAAGAGAAGAATACCTTATAATCTATTTTGCTGACTCTTTCCTTAGAATTTAGAATCATTACTAAAGTCTACTGAATCTTCTTCCCCAAACCTTCTTAAAGACATTCTTCTCCTCCCTTCTTATCTCTCCTTTGCCAAAGAATAGACAGTCACAGTTGCGAATCCCTAGGGAGCCCCTTTTTCCCCTCTTTCCCCCCTCTCAACACCATTTGTCACATCCAATTAGCCATCTGCCAGGCTCTAAGGCCTCCCTCTAGGCCCACTGTCCAGCTGCCAACTCCAACTCCCTCAGACCCCTAATAGATACCCATTGTCCTTGGGTTTGGGGGCAAGAATACATGGAGCTGGGACTTGGGCCAACTCACCCTAGCTCTTCCTGTCCTATTCTAGAGCAGGATTGCCAAAAATGATATCCTTCTGCTATACTCCATCACTTCAAAATGTACACTATTAAAAGGTCCTATATTTCTCCTCTGTAAAATGAGTGGTTTGAACTGGATGATACCTGAGGTCCCTTCCATGTCAAACATCTATGATTCAAGGGCTTTGCCTGGACTGAGGCAGCCATACTTACCAGATTATACTTAACAGAGTAAGCCCAGGCAAGAATTCTGTAGCTTCTAAAACAAAGGAGGTGCTCTGTTCTTCTGTCATCCTTTTTTTTTCCTATGTTACCTTTCATATAATTCACCCATCAGAGACATCTGAATCGCCAGCCTCCAAGGAATCTCTCAAAGCAATATTGGACTCTCTCTCAGGGAATCTCTATCAGTCTACGCAACCCAGAACTTCTCACCAATCTATGGAATTGAGTTTGCCTCTGAGACAAAAGAAAATGACTGCTATTTAGGGACCAGGACATGGATTTTACATTTAAGATGTAAATTAACTGGAAATAGGGAACCTGAAAATTTCTCATTGTGGTACAAATGAATATGTGCATGAACACATATAGTGCTATAATGTATTAATATTAACACATTGTGATGTAATATATGATATTTATATTATATGGTTATTAATATTAATCATATGTTATATCAATGTGTACATATATACATATACACATACGCACACATATCAATTTGTAACTTCATTGGTCCAAAAATCGACCAGTAAGGAAACTTCCTCTCCCAATGCTGGTCAGCAACTTCTCTACAATGTCTATTCTTAGAGAGACTTCCCAGATAAACCAACTGAAACTTGTTTGTTCAGAGAACTGAAAGATTAAAGCAACTTTCCTAAAGTCACAACCAGGACGTGTCAAAGAAAGAGCTGAACCTATAACTTCTGGACTCCAAACCTGGCTCTTTATCTAATAGTTGTTACCCTTTTTGGTGTCATGAGCCCTTTGACAGTCCAGTGAAGCCCATGAACTCTTTTTCAGACTCACATTTTTAAATGCATAACATAAAATACATAGTATTACTGAGGAAACCAAATATATGGAAATATAACTACAAAAATATTTTTAAAACAAGGTAAAAAATCCCAGATTAAGAAACCACAACTGCTGAAATGAAACTCTTGAAGAGGCATCTGGTCATGGCATCTGGTCAAGTTAACAGAACTATTCATGTGCAGTACAATGAGGGAATTAGGAAAATGGAAAATGGCATAGATCTCACCCTTGAAGAGCTTACAGTCCAGTCAGGGAATAAGATAAGTCCATTAGTAACTATCACACAAGTTTAAGTATGAATGGTGCATAGAAGTCAAACAGGGAAAATTTCGTGATGAGGAGAGGGAGAGCATTTGTAACTTGTGGCATCAGCTGCAAACCCTGTCTACAGAACTCATTCCCTAGCTCTCTCCTCCCCATCCCTTCCCTGATGCATCCATCCCACCATTCTTTCAAGCCCTCATGCTATAACTATCTGAGTATCTTGAATGTCAGTGATGTGGAGCCTTCTCACTTGAGCTGAGAGATCTTAATCAAACCCAAAACCTGAAATGAATTTTCCCCTAAGCTTAGAGCTTCCTTTTTGCCCTGCCAGTATGAGGTTGATCTATTTCAGAGAACAGTCTGTGGCTATGGGCTATGGAGAGTCCCAAGTTCCATAGCTGTCTCTTCCCCCCTCCTCTGCACCAGAAAATCGCCACACCAGTCCTCCATAGCCAAAATGTGTCACATATCACATCACAGAAAAGGTGCTTAGCACTCATCCTGAAAGAATCATAACTGGGGTGATGTGGATAGGGTATTGTTCTAGGCATCTACATTAGGGAGGGGGCGGGCTTAACTTCCTCTCCACTGTGGTCCAAAGTCTGCCATCCTCAGATTCTTCCTACTGGTCCTCCACTGTCTCTTACAATGCTACTACGCAACCAAATTTGTCCATCTGTCAGAATTTCTAGTTAAAGTTCTGGATCAGGCCAATCCTGATCAATTTATATTTTATTTCAAAATTATATATATTTATTATCGTTTATAGTTTATTTTATATTATATATACTATAATTATATTATAATTTAAATTTTTAATATATTATAGACAGATGATACATCCATACATATACATATATAGTGTATATTATACATTATTCTTGAGTTATCCCTCTTCCTTGAAATTTGCCATGAACCAAAGAGTTGAAAATTTTTTCTCTTCCCATTCACATTTTCCTGTCGCACCTTGTTCTATAATCTCCTTTTCTCTCTCATCTACCCAACTTTGTATAATACTTATCAATGTACCTGTCGCAGCATCTCTCCCCTGCCAATTGAATACAAGCTCCTTGAGGAAAGGGGTTGTTGTCATTTTTTAAAACCTTTGTATCCCCAGTGCCTACTACAGTGCCCTGTACACAGTTCAATGCTTCCAGCATCTGTGTTTCCATCAGTAGGAATATATCCCTTCCACGGCCACAGATGAGATTGTTCTACCTATGTGATATCTTTCATGGATTCTTAAACCTGGCACCCACAGACTCAGGTAAAGATTGAGCTAGAAATAGAAAGACAAATGGATAGATATGGATATATAATATTAATAACATAAGTAAAATCTATAAAATATACATATATTCAATATATCCATAGAGAGATAACTATTTTAGGAGAATTGGTTTTCTTTGTAGTCCTATGAATTTTATTTTATGCATTTTTTAAACCCTCACCTTCCATCTTGGAATACTGCGTATTGACTCCAAGGCAGAAGGGTGGTAAGGGCTAGGCAATGGGGGTCAAGTGACTTGCCCAGGGTCACCCAGCTGAGAAGTATCTGAGACCAAATTTGAACCTAGGACCTCCTGTCTCTAGGCCTGGCTCTCAATCCACTGAGCCAACTAGCTGCCTCCTATTTTATGCATTTCTGAGGAGGGAGTCTGTCCATAGGCATCACCAAATTGCCAAAGGGATCCGAGAAACAGGAAAAAAAAAAAGTTAAAAAGATCCATCATAGAGTCATTTCTGTGGGGAAAAAAAAACCCATTCCCCTAGAACCAACTTAGTATAGTAATAAGGCAATTTAGATAGGTTGGTACTTAGAGGATGAATACAAAGTCCATTCCCACCCAGGCTGCAGGACCACTGTGCTAGAATTTCCATATCAAGGGCAAAGCCTATGGCAACCAAAAGCACCTCTAACCTACAGCTTCAGCCTTTCATCCAGCAGGTGCTTAATAAAGTTAGTTGGATTGAATTGGATGGGGAAACTGAGGTCCAGAGAAATAAACTTGATTAAAGTCACAGAGCCTGTTAAGGAAGGGCTGAAACTAGATCTCTTGATTCTTACTGAGAGACTTTATTCCTCTCTCATATGGGCCTTTCAGGTTGAGTGGTTTGCAGGTCCAATCCCAGTTCCATTACCCAGAAGCATTCAGGTAGAAAAAGGTCTCAGAGGCCCATATCTAGGCCACAAAAGAACCTTTCTCTCTCCATCCTCTGGTCTACTAGTCCCACAGTCTATCCCACAAAGAAGCCCATCAAAACACAGAGATTCTTTGAGGGGTTTGTCTTGGTTCTTCAGTCATTTGATCAGCAAGTACTTTCGAATTCAATTCAAATAACATTTGTGAAGAAACTTCAATTTATGAGTTGAAAAACAGCTTTACAATGGATAGAAGGTAGCCTCAGAGTCTGGAAGACCCAAGTGGCATCCCCATCTCTGATCCACACTGGCTGTGGGATCCTGGGAAAGCCACGGGTCCTGCTAGTGACCTACACACTCTGTCACTTACAGGTGAGCTGCTGATCTGAACCAGTAAACTCCACACCAGGCATCCCTCCTATTGCCTGACTCACAGATGTGAAGGAATAAACAGTTCAAAGAACTTCTGCAGCCTTGGAAGGGGCTCTCTAGTTTAATAAAGTCTGCCTGCAGAGATCACACACGCCTAACCAAAGGGGACTGATGTGGTTGTTTTTATGGTAGTAGGTGAAGAATGTGATTTTGGCTGGTGTCCTTCTTGGATCGAAGTAGAGCCTGAACTCCCAAAATTGTAATAAATAACAAAAAGAGTAAACTTTGCAATTAAATAATGCTAGTCTTCCAAGACTCTCAGAAAACTTACCGGGGCTGGGGAGGGGGGCAGGGAATAAGTCTTTATACAGCACTTACTACATCAGGCACTCTGCTAAGCATTTTTTACAGAGTATCTGATTTGATCCTCACACAACCCTTTGAGTTAGGTGCTATTATTATCCTCATTTTATAGTTGAGAAAACAGAGGCAGAGATTAAATGACTTGCCCCAGAGTACCACAACTAGTAAATGTCTGAGGCCAGATTTGAACTCAGTTCTTCTTGACTCTAGACTCAGTGCACTAATCACTATACAACCTGAAGGTTAAAGTAGAGGGGAAAGCTATAATTTTCAGAGTAAAATAAATATGTCCCAGGACCCCAGAATACAAGATAGCACTCAATTAATCAACTAGTCAGTAAATATTTATTAAATGTATGCTATGGGGAGCAGCTGGGTGGCTCAGTGGATTGAGAGCCAGGCTTAGAGATGGAATGTCCTGGGTTCAAATCTGGCCTCAGACACTTCTTAGCTGTGTGACCCTGGACAAGACATTGAACCCCCCATTGCCTAGCCCTTACCGAGCTTGTGCCTTGGAACCAATACATAGTATTGATTCTAAGACAGAAGGGAAGGGTTTAAAAAATGTATGCTAGACACTGTCCTAGGCACATGGGACTATAAAGACAAAAATGAAACAGTTCTTGCCTTCATGGAGCTTACATTCTATTCAGCTAAAGTGTTCAGAGCACTCATTTGCCCTATCTCCTCCAAATAGTACCAGTGATGCAGGTTACCCAGGTGTTTCTATCCCCTGTTCCCCTCTGAGAAAATCCTCAAGAGGTTCTAGAGGAAGGAGAAGTGTAAAGGGCAGAGGGCTGGAGACCAGAGCTCTCTGTGCCACAAGCTCTCTGTGATTTGGGGCAGCCCACTTGACGTCCTGATGCCATCATCAGGAAAGTGACAGGGTTGGTCCTCCACATTTCACTTCCTAGGGTTCCACCTGGCCTGGCCAGTTGTCACCAGCAGGCCCTAATGCTTTTGAACTGGCCGCTAGACCTTCCTACTGAGACCTGGGGAGCAGGAGGGGAAGGGGCAAAGCTCCCCTTCCCCTCTTTCCACTAGGAGATTGGTGGTAGCAGTGGGTCCCTCTGTCCTCAGAGCGAGAGTCTTCCCGCGCTGCGTCTCCAAATCAATTCCACTGTCCTCCCAGCTGATACTCTGTGCCTTCACTCCTGGGCAGGCAGAGGATTTCAAGGGCTTGTATTGATCCAACAGCCTTGTGACTGTCAATCACTTCCAAGTTGCTTAGCTGCCAGTCATTGAAATACTAAAGCATGGCAGAAGGATTCCGAATGGCAACAGACAGGGAAAGGAAAAAGGAGATGATTCATTACACCCACCTGAGGCAGGGCAGAAGTGTGGGCTTCCTCCTTCCCATACAGGGCTGGACTCCCTCACACTCAATGACCCAGATGCCACTTGGAGGATGAATGACTGACCCACAAGTTTGCATTTTTAATGAAGAGGGAGAAATAGCAGCATTTAGGGGCAGTTCTGGGAGGAACATCTCACTTTGCCGCCAGGGCCAGGGATCTGCATGCAATACGATAAATGCTATTGATCGATTCATTGCTCTTCAAGAAAATAGGGACAAATCCTAGTTTTCCTCAGCCTGTCCTACATTCCAGGCACTCCACAAAGAAAGTAGAAAAGGGAAGGAAATAAGAATTTGTTAAATGCCTACTATATGCCAATGACTATGCAAAGGACAAATCCTTTACAAATATTGTGTCATTTGATCCTCACAACAATCCCAGGAAGTAGATGCTCTTATGACTCCCATTTTAGAGTTAAGAAAACTGAGGCAGAGAGATTAAGTGACTTGCCTAGGGTCACACAGGATTTGAACTAGATCTTTCTGATTCCAATCTCACTAGTCTATCATCTGCATCACTTTATATTTAGCTCAGTTTCTTTTCTTTTTAAAAAAATAACCCTTACCTTCTGTGTTAGTATCAGTTCTAAGACTGAAGAGTGGCAAGGGCAAGCCAACTGGGGTTATGTGACTTGCCCAGGGCCACACAGCTAAGAAGTATTTGAGGTCAGACTTGAAACCGACTCCAAGCCTAGTGCTCTATCTACTGAGTTCCCTAGCTGCCCCTGTTTGTCTCAGTTGCAACACAGTATCACAGAGAATTGTGGTAAGGGGCCACTTTACTTTTTCAGGAAGAGGGAAGAGTGGGAGGGTGTCCAAAACCTGAGTGTTCATCAGTGTTCGGAGGTCCTGGTGTAGAAACTCCACTAATGCAGATTCGCAACTTTGTAACTTAAAACACTGAGAAATGAAGCAACTTTTTCATTTTCGCTTACATAATATGTCAGAGGCAGAATTTGAACCCAAATCTTCTCAACCCCAAAGGTAGCCCTCTGTGCATTAGCATTGCTATGTGTCCCCCCTCTCACTAGAGGTTTTCAGACAAAAACTGGATGACCACTTATTGGGCATGAGAGGCAGCACGCAGTAATGAATAGGGCACCATCCTCTGAACATTTCCCAGTGGTGGACTGGAAGGAAAAGGTTAATAGCAGCTATCTCCTTTCCAATCTTGTGACTTCAAAATAATAATTCCTTACAGATAGATGGCAATTAACAGTTTACAAAGCATGTTTGCATCTGCTCTCTCACTTAAGCCTCACGCCAACTCTTCAAGGTAAGCAGGGCAGCTGTTATTATCTTCATTTATCTTTACAGGTGGTGAAACACACTCAAGGTGGTTAAGAGACCTTCCTGGGACTTCACAAAGAGTCAACAGTGACACCAGGATGGAAATCTAGGCCTTCGGATGCCAGGCTCAGTGCCCTTTCTCCTACACAGCACTACTGTTCCATTTGGGCCCAACAACTGCTTTGAAGGTGCAGAGCCCAGGTACTGGTATCATCATTTTGTTGTTGCTGCTGTTCAGTCCTTTGAGTCATGTTTGACTCTTCATGACCCCATTGGGAGTTGTCTTGGCAGATACTGGAGTGGTTTGGCATATCCTTCTCCAGCTCATTTGACAAATGAGGAACTGAGGCAAACAAGGTTAAGTGACCAGCCCAGGGCCATGTAGCTAGTAAATGTTGGAGGTCAGATTTGAACTTAAAAAGATGAGTCTTCCTCAATCCAGCCCAGCACTCTATCCATTATGCCACCTTACTGCATGTACGGTTTAGAGAAGTCCACTAACTATTCCAAGGCACTACAACAAATAAGCAACAGTTTTAGGCTTCAAACTCAGTGTACTGCCTTGCCTCTCAAAAGAAGTAATAGAAATATTTTAATTACTCCATGTCTTATCATGGGGCCATTTGTGTGTGCATCCTCCAAAGATTTCCTTCTTAAGGAATATGATCCATCCTCAGACTTTAATTCTCTGTAAGGGAATTTCTCTTGGATAAGCAGGGATGGAAGACAGGAACAGTTGAAAAACTATATTCAAGAACTTAAGTTTAAATTTTGAAACATGAAAAATAAATATCAAAAAAGCTCCTTTTCCTTGTTGACCAACAAGTCTGGAGAGGAGAGCATCCTCTTCCTTCCACACATCTCCCTCCAAATGCTTGAGTGGTATTTACTCATTACTCAGTGTTATATCCCTCTCTGATTTCTGTTGTTATTCCGGGACCTTCTTTTCTGTGGCAAAGACACAACTGGCTGCTGTTTCATCTACCCCAACCTGTGGTCCCTTGGTAGGAGAAGGGTGAGGAATGATAACGAGAATTCAATGTAACAAGTATTTCTTTAGCCACTGGCTTTATTAGGCACTAGGGGGCTATAAAAATATGCCCTCTGCCCTCAAGGAGCTTTGGATCCCACTCAGAGGAAGAGATATACCCACTTGAAAGGTAAAATAACAGGATGAAAAACACTAACAATTTTTTCATTGTCCTCCTCCTACTGCTCTGGCCATTCCTTCTCTGAGTCCTTTGGTGGTTCCTCTTTCTCTTTCTACTCATTATTGTGGATGTCCTTTCTCCACCACCACCCCAATCCCATTAATCAGGCCTCTGCTGCCTTTCTAATGACTTTGCTCTTGTTTCAGTCTTATTTTTCTCTATCATGTTAGTTGTTCTTTACTTATAAGATTTTGCAGACTGAAGGTCTTGCCATTTTCTTTTGTAATCACCATAGCATCTAGTAGATGGCTGAGTACATTGTCAATGTTCCCCTCCAAAAAAAAGGCCTGTTGATTATCTGATTGATTTCAGCTGTTTTCCTCTCCATCCCCGGTGATCAAGAAAACTATTCTCACACTCCCTCTGAACTAGAAACAAATGACATATAGGAAAATGCTCTGAGATCCATCTATTTTAACAAAACTGAGATGGTTAGAGATGTGGCATGAAGTGATAAGGAATCCTAAGATAAGATCTATCACCTTGGATCATCAGGGCACATTCATGAAAATGGGGAGGGGGGAGGAAGAAGAGTTCAAATAATAGGGCTGTGAGAGAATTGCTTCCCTCAACACCTCTGACTTTGTACTGACTGCCATGTACAGGTGTCAGCCAAGGTGTACCATAGTCCTGTGTGTGATCATCTAAGCATTTATCACAGGTTAGGTACCCAAAGATGGAATTAGTCCTGTCAGTATGGATTCAAAAATATTTTTGAAGCAACAAAAACACAAATAAACCATTGTGCAATTATAATAACCAAGTTTGGCCTCAGAGAAGAGAGAAGGATTAAATGTACCTATCTTGCTTCTTCCAAGAAATGAAGGACTATAAGTATGGAATCTGACTTCATTTCTGCTTTGGCTAGTTTTGCTAGACTAATTTTCTTTCTCTTGCTTTGTCACAAGGGATGGATCTTTGGAGAGCAAAAGAGGAGAAAGAGTTTGGGGGGAAAAGGTGCTATAAAATAAAAAGTATAATAAAATTTTTAATTCATTAAATGAATGTTTGAGGAATTCTTTTAATCTTTCATTTGGAAACAAGTTAAAATAGAACTTTTGTGTAGGGTGAGGTACAAAATACCTCAGGTTCATAGGTTCATCATAGACTTAGAGCTAGAAAAACCTTAAAAGTCATCTGGTCCAACCCCATCATTTTATAGATAAGAAAAACGAGTGGATAAATCATTTGCCCAGGTATGGAGACAAGGATGAATCTCCTATGAATGAGGATGGTGATCAGCCTCAAGCTGATGACAGACAGTTGTGGGAGGAGGGGCATGAAGCATACAGAGAGGGTAGGTCCTAAACAAAGTCAGCCACATTCAGACTGCACCTTGCCCTAATCTCCCTCTGGAGCTGCAGTTCTTTGCTTCAGTTATGCATTAAGTACTTACTCCTGCCTTGATTATTTCCAAGTCAAACCCAGGTTTCTCAAAAGGAAAAGTCCCATAGAGACTTCACTAAGGAATCTGACCCAAGACTGCTGTTTACTATGATCTGGGCAAGGCCAGTTTTACTAGATTGTAGCCTACAGGATATGATCCAAAGAACCCTGGAAAAGATGAGCCATTATTGCTTTTAATATGATGTGAATTTGTTTATTGGGGATTATCAAGTTAATGACCCAGGAGGCCCTGAAAGAAAGCTTGCTGGGTGACTGACTCACTTCCTAAATAAACAGGTGAGTATTGATAATCAAAAAGAGAAATAAATCAATAGATCTGGAGCATGACAAACAAGAGATACCATGAGCATGAGATTCCTGGATGTCTTCAGTAGGGATGGGAGTGGGTAAGAGTCAAAAAAAGCAGGGCTCGAAGATACCTTTCCTCACTTCATAATTTGCCTTGGACATGAGAAAGGAAGAAGAGGAGAGGTCTCTGGGGAAGCACTCCAAGCAGATGAAGCCTTCCCTCCCTCAGATTCCACACAAGTCAGCTTTCCTGCTCCTTTTTAGAATTCATGCTTGCCTAAGGATGTGGGGAGAGTAGAGTTTGAGGGGAGAGAGATTTCACCCTGGGAAGCAGACTTAAATGGAAAAGAATCTTATCTCTTTCATCTGGGTCTGGGGATCTATCAGGATATAAGGGAGTTCCTCTCGCAGCTTTCGCTTTTGCCCAATCATAGAACATATGGCAGTCTGGTCATTGCCTCCAAAGTCACATGGTCTACAGACAATTCTCCCACCTCCCTCCCAAGTGATGACCCAGGGGGCAAAGCAATGGGGTTTGGAAACAGATGTACAAGCAGAGTGTGTCCGGAGTAAACTGACCTCATGACCTTTCTTGTCCATGCCCCCTAAGCCAAGTCTCTTGGGGGAACAGTTAGATCCTTAGGGTTATTATTTTCAGATGAGATGATTCCAGATACAGGGGAAATATATAACTGTAAATGCAGAGACTGGTAACAGCTATGGAGAACATAGAAGCTAAATATGGAGAGGAGGTGGAATCCCTCCATTATCTATTTCTCTTTTCAAATATATGTGTGAAAATCTATATGCACCCATATACATATGAGGGGGGGAGAGGAGAGAGAGAGAGAAAGGAAGAGAGAGAGAGAGAGAAAGAGAGAGAGAGAGAGAGAGAGAGAGAGAGAGAGAGAGAGAGAGAGAGAGAGAGAGAGAGAGAGAGAGAGAGAGAGAGAGAGAGAGAGAGAGAGAGAGATGTCTACAGGTGGAGAAAGACAGGATTATAATAGAGAGAGAAATATGTGATGTAGAGGCCTCTACAGGCACCTGGCCCACTGACATTGAGGGATATAGGGAATGCATATGTGAAATGCACAAACGACTCTATATACTGGGGGCTGGAATCATGGAAATGGAAGAACCTAAGGAGTGTTAGCTTCCCTGATTTCTAATCATCATCCTGCCCCAGGCTGCCACGGGAAAGCAAAGATTCGGTCCCCACGGTGGTGGGAGGTTGGGGATGCTAACTCTGACTTCCAGGAATGAGCTGTGATTGTTACGAAATGCCCTCCACCTGCTAGTGCTAATTCTGCATTCCCATTAAAGGAGGAAAGAGGTGAGAACAGAGGCGTGCTCCGCCCCGCTGCTCCTTGGCCAAGGCTTCCCACTGAAGTCTGAGTCTCTAGCTCCATCCAGACACCAGCTAGTGCCAGTTCTCTCCTCTTGCAAGTAGTACTGGCTATCAGTTCCCAGCAGTGAGATCGTGACTCACCGCTCCCAGCTCCCAGCTCCTAATCTCTGATTCTCAGCCTCTTGATTTTCAGAGATTCCCAGCTCCCGTTTTGCCTTTCCCGGTTCCTACTCTCTACATCGAATTCCCAGCTACCAGCCCCTACTGGAAGCCCCCAGCCCCATGCCCCTCTCTCTCAGTATGGATCCTGCGCTCTGCTAACCAAGTGTCCTTAGTGACCGTCGCTGAAGGGATAGGCAGAAGGAGATGAAGAGTGGGAAGGGGTACAGGAGGAGGTCGGGGGCGGGTAAGATCTGTGCCTGTAGGAGCCGCACGCTTCCAAGTGAGGCAACATCGCCCCATCTCCTGGCGCCTGGGAAGGCAGCTGAAGTGGACAGACCTCTAGCTCCCCACCTTCTCTCCTCCCCTTCTCCCCCTGCCACCCATACACACATAGATACACACATATATACACACGGGCACACACGCGCGCGAATGGGGTTTAATACTGAGGGGCAGGAGGGGGCAAGGGGAGAGAGCGAGCCCCGCATCCCGCCCACAAGCCCCCACCCCCACCAAAGCGCCAACAGTGTCTCGGACTTTGATATAACAACAAATAATCACAGTAACTATAACCCAGACAACGAGTGGTAGAGCAGGAGGGTGGGGGTTGGGGGGAAGGGGAACTGAAGAGGGAGAGGGTTTGCAGGGGGAGGGGAAGAGACTCCCCCCTTTTCGGCGCAGCTCCCCTCCTTTTCCAAACTTGTGGGCAATGCTGCCCCCAGCAAAGCAATCCAGAGCCCCAAAGGAAGGCTTCCTCCCGCCCCCACCCCACCCCCATCGCCCTCTTCCAGTCTTACCTGTCCGAAAAAACGCATCCACGTCCGAGTCGGCGGCTCCTCCTTCCTCCGCTACCCCCTCCGGGGGGTTCATGACTGGGGAGGGGGCTCTGCGGGCAGCCCCCGGGAAGTGAAACGGAGGGCCGGCGTCTCGTCTCCTCCTTGGGAGCGAGGGCGAGGGCGGCGGGGACCCGGTGCCCAGAGACTGAAGCGATTAGATCCCAAGGAATTGGGGTTTCGAGACGGGCAGGCGCGGGATGGGGGCAACAGAGCTGGGGGAGATGATGCCCAGCTTCAAGCCGAGGCTCGGAGAGGGCTGGGGGAGCCTTCTGCCGGCTCCCCCATGGTAGCCCGTTCCCTCCGCGGGGCTGCTCGCCTCCTCTCTGCCTCGGGGACAGGGGTCCAAGCTGCCTCAGCCTCCGGTTCTTCTCCAGCAGCAGCAGCAACAGCAGCAGCTGGTCCTCCTTCTCTCCCGTCTGCCTGTCTCTATTGTTCAGCCCTGCTCCGCTCTCTCCTCTTTATTTTTCCTCCTCCTCCTCCCTCCCTCCCCTCCCTCTCTCTCCCTCTCACTCTCTCTCTACCTCCCTCCCTCGCCTGCTCGCTCTTTAGCTCCCTCCCTCCTACTCTGGCTGGCTCCCTCCTCCCTCCTCCTACTCCTACTCCTCTCTTCTCCCTCCTCCCTCTTCCTCCTCCTCCTCCTATTCCTCCTCCTCCTGCTCCTCCTCCGGCTCCTGATCTTGCTCCCTCAACTCGGTGCCAACAATGCCCCGGGCTGCTGGCTGCAGGCTGCGCCCGCCGGTGCAGGGGGTCCGGACCTGCCCTAGCCGGGTTCCCTCTCGACTCCGGGAAATGCTTGCTCCTCTGTGCCCCTGCCTGCCCAGGGTCCAGCCGGCTGCCTCACCGGGAGGAGCTGCCGGAGGAACGAGACAAGAGCACAGCCCCGAGCTATTGTTTGTGGCTGTGCTAGGCCAGCTTCCTGAGCCCCGCAGGAAAAGCTCTAGTGAAGGAAGCATCCGAGAGAAGGGGGGCGGGGCACGGGCGAGGGGAGCCAGGGGGAGCTGGGGCCTGGGGTGCGCCAGAGTCTGGATGGGGTGGATTGGGGTGGGGAGGGCTGTCTTCTCAGGCGGGTAAAGGGAATGTGTTCCTTCTTTTTTTCCTACTGCTCCTCGCTCTGGCTCAGACCCCCAAAAAGCACAGAGGGTAGCTTGCCCTCTTTTCCCGGGGTGTCCCTGAGCTTTTCGCCTTCCCTTTAGAGAAAGGACTGACCCGGAGCAAGCTTATCTGAACTGGCTTCCCTTATTCCTCCCCGTTAGGTTCCCTTATCCTTTTCCTGACTCTGGCATTGACTTTCTAACATCTATTTACTCTAGAGTCTCCTTTATACAATCTCCTTCCCCTACCTCTTCCTCCCTGGTCTCCTTTTCCTCTTCCTCCTTCCTCTCTTCTCCTCCTCACCCTTTCCTTACTCTCCTCCTCTCTGCATGAGATTTTCGACATCCTTCCCCTTCTCTTAGTATTCTCCCTCTTTCTTGCTTTCCTGTTCTCTCACTCTCAGTCTCTCTCACTTTCTTTTTTTAGTTCTCCTTTAATGTGGATACTTCCACCATGCACTTCTGACCCCTCTCTTTACCTCTGTCCTTTCCCCTCTTTCTGTCTTCTCTTGTCTCTCTGTGTATGTCTCTCTTCTCTCTTCCAAACTCTCTTCCCCTTCTCCTCCAGCTCTAAGATGTTTGGCCTTATCCTGAATCTCTGTAGGTGGATAGTTTCTATCTTGGACAGCTGTCAAAACTCCCAAATCTCTGGTGGGCTTTTATGGTTTATTCCTCTTCCCTGGCGTAGATGAGATCAAGTTAGGCAGGAGAAAGGAGATGTTCTCTCAAGCTGAATGTGAATTAAAGTAGGAGAGAGGGACTTGGTGGAGGAGTAAGGGGGTGGGGTGGGAGTGAAAGCAGATGCTGGCAGGGTAATTAATGCAGTGATTGTACTGTGCCAATTGGTTTTTAAACAATAATTAAACAATAATTAGCCAGTGCTCTGTTTACAGTTTAAGAGGCTATGGGAGCCTAGAGAACAAAGGGTATCCCTACCTGAGTACTTAGAGGAAACACCTACCTCTATTTCACCCTACCTATTAGATAGATGCTGACCCCATTTTGCATGCTCCCTTACTCACTCTTGGCTGAAAAGTAATGTTCCATGATCATAAATGTAACAGAAGACCATCCTTGGGGCCTATTGGGTTCTAGTCCTCCTGGTTTCCACCTCCCCCAGGGAACCAAGAAATCTGCAACCTTCCTTGCCACTCTCCCCAAGATATCCAAATGTCTCTATTCATATAAGTTCTAGAGCTCTGTAGGAAGAAATGTCCTGAAATAAGAGAGGAAATATGCTTCAGTGGGAAAAGTCAAGAGATCAGTGTTCTAGTCTCAACATTGACACCTAATAACCATCAGTGACAGGCCATGTAACATTTCTCAACTTCAGAATTCACTTCTGTAAAATGGGAATAAAGTTTGCACTACCTAACTCAAAATGTTATGAGGACAGTTCTTTGTAAAGTGAGCTCTTAAAATCTGTATTTGCCCAAGTTCTGTCTTCTCAAAGAGACTCTCAGAATCAGAGTCTTTTCCAATTATTTATAAAATACCCAAAGGCGCTTCATAAACTAGGTGAGAGATAGGTAGAGCATCAGCCTGGAGTCAGGAAGACCTAAGTTCAAATTCAACCTTAGCTGTGTGACCTTGAGCAAATCACTTTACCCTGTTGGCTCAGTTTCCTCATCTGTAGAATGAGCTTGAGAAGGAAATAGCAAACCACTCCAATAACTTTGCTGAGAAAACCCAAAATGGAGTCACAAAAAGTCAGACATGCCAGAAACAACTGAACAACAACAAGAAAAACTCCAAGGAATGGAAATAAACTCAGATTGACTGCCTTTGTCTATTGCCCAGACATCTCTGCTATTAGCCCTCCTTCTTAATATGAAAGAGTAATCCCCGTAGATATGGAGGAGAAACATCTTCCTATCCTAGGTTCCTCTCTTTGTCTTGTTTGATACAATACACTTCCTGAACTTCTTTAATTGCCTTCATAAAATAATAACAACAATAATAGCTAACAATCATATAGTACTTTAAGGTTTGCAAAGTTTGCCTTACAAATAACTCATTTTAACTTCACAACAATCCTGGCAGGTGGGTGCTATTATTAACCCCATCTTATAGATGAGGAACATGAGGCATGGAAGGTCAAGTAATGGCCCAATAACTTTCTGAATTGGGATTTTAATTCAGGTCTTCTTGACTCCACAGCCAATATTCTATACACTAATGCCATATAACTGCCAAATCTTAAAGGTGGAAGGACCTTTAGAGGTAATTATGTCTACCTCCCCACCTAATGCAAGAATCCCTTCTACAATACACCTGACAAATGATAGTGTGTCCCTCTGTTTAGAGTCTTCTAATGATCAGGATAGCTCCAAACTCTAGAAAGGTTTTTCTTAGAAAGAGTTAAGAATAAACACCAAACTGGACATGGTGATACAAGATATAATCAAAGAAAATTGCCCAGAGATTCTAGAACAAGGGGGCAATACAGCCACTGACAGAGCTCACAGAACACCTTCTACACTAAACCCCCAAAAGACAACTCCCAGGAATGTAATTGCCAAATTCCAAAGCTATCAAACAAAAGAAAAAATCCTACAGGAAGCCAGAAAAAGACAATTTAGATATAAAGGAATGCCAATCAGGGTCACACAAGACCTTGCAAGTTCTACTCTGAATGATCGTAAGGCATGGAACATGATCTTCAGAAAGGCAAGAGAGCTGGGTCTCCAACCAAGAATCAGCTATCCAGCAAAACTGACTATATACTTCCAAGGGAAAGTATGGGCATTCAACAAAATAGAAGACTTCCAACTTTTTGCAAAGAAAAGACCAGAGCTCTGTGGAAAGTTTGATACCAAAAATCAAAGAGCAAGGAATACCTGAAAAGGTAAATATTAAGGAAAGGGGAAAAATGTTATCTTCTTCTTTTACTCAAACTCTCTTCTATAAGGACTACATTTATATCAACCCATGTATACTAACATGTGGGGAAAATGTAATGTATAAATAGGGGGTAAAGAAAGACCAAATAGAATAATGGTTCTCACACAAAGATTCACCTGGGAAGGGGAGGGGAAGAAAACTCCTAAAAGAAGGAGAGGAAGAGGGGGGGGGTTTACTTAAACCTCAATCTCAGGGAAATCAACTCTGAGAGGGAAAAACATCCAGATCCATTGGGATCTTGAATTCTATCTTACCCAACAAGGGTAAGGAGAAGGGAAAACCAGGGGGGGGAGGGGGAGAGGGAGAACAAAAAGGGAGGGAAAGAGAGGGGGGAGGGGGAGGGAAGAAAAAGGGAGGGACTAAAAAGGGAAACATCAAGGGAGGGGACAAGGGGGACTGATTCAAAGTAAATCACTGGACTAAAAGGTAGAGCCGAAGAAGAAAAGGTTAGAATTAGGGAAGGCAATCAAAATGCCAGGGAGTCCACAAATGACAATCATAACTTTGAACGTGAATGGGATGAACTCACCCATAAAACGTAGACGAATAGCAGAATGGATTAGAATCCAAAACCCTACCATATGTTGTCTTCAAGAAACACACATGAGGCGGGTTGACACCCACAAGGTCAGAATTAAAGGATGGAGTAAGACCTTCTGGGCCTCAACTGATAGAAAGAAGGCAGGAGTGGTAATCATGATATCTGATAAAGCCAATGCAAAAATAGACCTGATCAAAAGGGATAGGGAAGGTAATTATATTTTGTTAAAAGGTACTATAGACAACGAGGAAATATCATTAATCAACATGTATGCACCAAATAATATAGCACCCAAATTTCTAATGGAGAAACTAGGAGAATTGAAGGAAGAAATAGACAATAAAACCATACTAGTGGGAGACTTAAACCAACCATTATCAAATTTAGATAAATCAAATCAAAAAATAAATAAGAAAGAGGTAAAAGAAGTGAATGAAATCTTAGAAAAATTAGAATTAATAGACATATGGAGAAAAATAAATAGGGATAAAAAGGAATACACCTTCTTCTCAGCACCACATGGCACATTCACAAAAATTGACCATACATTAGGTCACAGAAACATAGCACACAAATGCAAAAAAGCAGAAATAATGAATGCAGCCTTCTCAGATCACAAGGCAATAAAAATAATGATTAGTAATGGTACATGGAAAACCAAATCTAAAACCAATTGGAAATTAAACAATATGATACTCCAAAACCGTTTAGTTAAAGAAGAAATCATAGAAACAATTAATAATTTCATCGAGGAAAATGACAATGGCGAAACATCCTTTCAAACCTTTTGGGATGCAGCCAAAGCGGTAATCAGAGGCAAATTCATATCCCTGAAAGCTTATATTAACAAACAAGGGAGAGCAGAGATCAATCAATTGGAAATGCAATTGAAAAAACTCGAAAGCGATCAAATTAAAAACCCCCAGCAGAAAACCAAATTAGAAATCCTAAAAATTAAGGGAGAAATTAATAAAATCGAAAGTGATAGAACTATTGATTTAATAAATAAGACAAGAAGCTGGTACTTTGAAAAAACAAACAAAATAGACAAAGTACTGGTCAATCTAATTAAAAAAAGGAAGGAAGAAAAGCAAATTCACAGCATTAAAGATGAAAAGGGGGACAGCACCTCCAATGAGGAGGAAATTAAGGCAATCATTAGAAATTACTTTGCCCAATTATATGGCAATAAATACACCAATTTAGGAGAAATGGATGAATATATACAAAAATACAAACTGCCTAGACTAACAGAAGAGGAAATAGAATTCTTAAATAATCCCATATCAGAAATTGAAATCCATCAAGCCATCAAAGAACTTCCTAAGAAAAAATCCCCAGGGCCTGATGGATTCACCTGTGAATTCTATCAAACATTCAGAGAACAGTTAATCCCAATACTATACAAACTATTTGACATAATAAGCAAAGAGGGAGTTCTACCAAACTCCTTTTACGACACAAACATGGTACTGATTCCAAAACCAGGCAGGTCAAAAACAGAGAAAGAAAACTATAGGCCAATCTCCCTAATGAATATAGATGCAAAAATCTTAAATAGGATACTAGCAAAAAGACTCCAGCAAGTGATCAGAAGGATCATTCACCATGATCAAGTAGGATTCATACCAGGGATGCAGGGCTGGTTCAACATTAGGAAAACCATCCACATAATTGACCACATCAACAAGCAAACTAGCAAGAACCACATGATTATCTCAATAGATGCAGAAAAAGCCTTTGATAAAATACAACACCCATTCCTATTAAAAACACTAGAAAGCATAGGAATAGAAGGGTCATTCCTAAAAATAATGAACAGTATATATCTAAAACCAACAGCTAATATCATCTGCAATGGGGATAAACTAGATGCATTCCCAATAAGATCAGGAGTGAAACAAGGATGCCCATTATCACCTCTACTATTCGACATTGTACTAGAAACACTAGCAGTAGCAATTAGAGAAGATAAAGAAATTGAAGGCATCAGAATAGGCAAGGAGGAGACCAAGTTATCACTCTTTGCGGATGACATGATGGTCTACTTAAAGAATCCTAGAGATTCAACCAAAAAGCTAATTGAAATAATCAACAACTTTAGCAAAGTTGCAGGATACAAAATAAACCCACATAAATCATCAGCTTTTCTATTTATCTCCAACACAGCTCAGCAGCAAGAACTAGAAAGAGAAATCCCATTCAAAATCACCTTAGACAAAATAAAATACCTAGGAATCTATCTCCCAAGACAAACACAGGAACTATATGAACACAACTACAAAACACTCGCCACACAACTAAAACTAGACTTGAACAAATGGAAAAACATTAACTGCTCATGAATAGGACGAGCCAATATAATAAAAATGACCATCCTACCCAAACTTATTTATCTATTTAGTGCCATACCCATTGAACTACCAAAATACTTCTTCACTGATTTAGAAAAAACCATAACAAAGTTCATTTGGAAAAACAAAAGATCAAGGATATCCAGGGAAATAATGAAAAAAAACACATATGATGGGGGCCTTGCAGTCCCTGACCTTAAACTATATTACAAAGCAGCAGTCATCAAAACAATTTGGTACTGGCTAAGAAACAGAAAGGAAGATCAGTGGAATAGACTGGGGGAAAGCGACCTCAGCAAGACAGTATACGATAAACCCAAAGATCCCGGCTTTTGGGACAAAAATCCACTATTCGATAAAAACTGCTGGGAAAATTGGAAGACAGTGTGGGAGAGACTAGGAATAGATCAACACCTCACACCCTACACCAAGATAAATTCAAAATGGGTGAGTGACTTAAACATAAAGAAGGAAACCATAAGTAAATTGGGTAAACACAGAATAGTATACATGTCAGACCTTTGGGAGGGGAAAGGCTTTAAAACCAAGCAAGATATAGAAAGAATCACAAAATGTAAAATAAATAATTTTGACTATATCAAACTAAAAAGCTTTTGTACAAACAAAACCAATATAACTAAAATCAGAAGGAAAACAACAAATTGGGAAAAAATCTTCATAGAAACCTCTGACAAAGGTTTAATTACTCATATTTATAATGAGCTAAATCAATTGTACAAAAAATCAAGCCATTCTCCAATTGATAAATGGGCAAGGGAAATGGATAGGCAGTTCTCAGATAAAGAAATCAAAACTATTAACAAGCACATGAAGAAGTGCTCTACATCTCTTATAATCAGAGAGATGCAAATCAAAACAACTCTGAGGTATCACCTCACACCTAGCAGATTGGCTAACATTACAGCAAAGGAAAGTAATGAATGCTGGAGGGGATGTGGCAAAGTAGGGACATTAATTCATTGCTGGTGGAGTTGTGAACTGATCCAACCATTCTGGAGGGCAATTTGGAACTATGCCCAAAGGGCGACAAAAGAATATCTACCCTTTGACCCAGCCATAGCACTGCTGGGTCTGTACCCCAAAGAGACAATGGACACAAAGACTTGTACAAAAATATTCATAGCTGCGCTCTTTGTGGTGGCCCAAAACTGGAAAACGAGGGGATGCCCATCAATTGGGGAATGGCTGAACAAACTGTGGTATATGTTGGTGATGGAGTACTATTGTGCTAAAAGGAATAATAAAGTGGAGAAGTTCCATGGAGACTGGAACAACCTCCAGGAAGTGATGCAGAGCGAGAGGAGCAGAACCAGGAGAACATTGTACACAGAGACTAATACACTGTGGTATAATCGAACGTAATGGACTTCTCCATTAGTGGCGGTGTAATGTCCCTGAACAACTTGCAGGGATCCAGGAGAAAAAAACACCATTCATAAGCAAAGGATAAACTATGGGAGTGGAAACACCGAGAAAAAGCAACTGCCTGAATACAGAGGTTGAGGGGACATGACAGAGGATAGACTCTAAATGAACACTCTAGTGCAAATACTATCAACAAAGCAATGGGTTCAAATCAAGAAAACATCTAATGCCCAGTGGACTTACGCGTCGGCTATGGGGGGTGGGGGGGGAGGAAAAGAAAATGATCTATGTCTTTAACGAATAATGCTTGGAAATGATCAAATAAAATATATTAAAAAAAAAAAAGAAAGAGTTAAGATATCTTCTTCTATAAATTCCACCTATTGGTCCTAGATCTGACCTGTA
Source organism: Monodelphis domestica (assembly GCF_027887165.1). Lineage (NCBI taxonomy): Eukaryota > Metazoa > Chordata > Mammalia > Didelphimorphia > Didelphidae > Monodelphis > Monodelphis domestica. The sequence continues at coordinate 89,628,076 of NC_077230.1, read as the reverse complement.
AAACAATAAAAAAAAATGTGTATTCTGTCTTCTATATGAGTCTTCCAAGTATCCCCATTTCCTCCAAACATTCCTCTCATAGCAGTTTAAAAGCTTCACCATCCTAATTGTCCTTCTTCTTACACACTCCTGTTTGTTAAACTTCCTATTAAATGTGGCTCCTATAAAAGAACATTGCATTTCAGAGATCACCCAGGACCATAACTGGACTCACTTTTCTCATTCTGGACACTATATTTTTACTACTGTAGCCTTACCATTAGTATAAAAGGGACTGTCATACTTTTGTATTTGAACCCTTAGCACCTAGCACAAGCTTGGCATACAATTGGTGCTCAATCAATGTTTGTGGACTGATTGATTAAGTGGTCATGAGATGCCATCAACTGACATTAAACTCATGGCCAATTAACCCTATCAACCAACCCCACCCGTCATCCCCATCCCAACAGACTTTTTTCATGCAATGTCTTGTTAAGCTAGACCTCTCCTACTGAAGCTGACTGTGCAGCTAACTTTTTGAACCAGAATATAGAACTTTACATTTAGTTTATTAGACTAAAATTTCAATCTTGAGATCATTTTTAAAAATTTTGAGTCTGCCATTTATGATACAAGCTACCCCTTGAAGTTCTGTATCACCCACAGCTTTGATAAACGTGCCTTATATGTCTTCATCATCTACATTATTGATTTATATAATATTGAACTGGAAAAGGATAAAGATAGAGAGAGACCTGTGGCACCACAAAAGTGACATCCGACTCCACAAGAATTGTCAAACTCACAACATGGGGCCTGAACAATTCTAGAGTTTGCATTAAAATGTAATTGGAAAATGTTTAACAAAAGAAATAAAAATAGAATATAGCACAGCCGTGGATAATATTAGATTGGAGTTTTCTGAGGCAATATGTGACCCTCAGGGATCTACTTCTGAGTTTACCACACTGCTTTAAACTGACACTAATCTACTAATGTTCCAGGTTCTTTGGGGCCAGCTCTTCAACCAAGTGTTAATCAACTTAACTGTACCTCCATAGTTCTCCATCTTACCCAGTAGGCCATTATGAAAGATCTTTTCAAATGCTTTGCTGAAATTAATACATGCCTACTCAATCATTTACCTGATATACCAACCCTATCTAAATCCTATCTAAAAAAAGAAATGAGGTTTCTTTGGTTACTTTATACTTTGAGAATTCATTTGGTTGCCAGTGACCACCATGTTCTTTTCTAAGTGTTTACACATCACTATCTATTTAATAGCTCATTTTAGAAATTTGTTGGGAATTGACATAAACTTATTAGCCAAGAGTTTCTATAATCTACTCTTTTCCCTATTAAAAAATCAGGACAATTTGATTTGTAATCCCCTTAATAAAAAGACTTGGGACATATTGTGGAATGATCAACCGTGATAGACTTAACTATTGTCAGCAGTATAATGAATGATCCAGGACAATTCTGAAGGTCTTATGTCATAGAATGCTATCCTCCTCCAGAGAAAGAACTGTTGGAGTAGAAATGCAGATGAAAGCATATACTTTTTCACTTGTTTATTTGGGGTTTTTTTTATTATTCTCTTACAAAGATAAACAATATGGAAATAGGTTTTGCATGATAATACATGTATAGCCCAGATCAAATTGCTTGCCAGCTATGGAATAGGAGAAGGAAGGGAGAGAGGGAGACAATTTGAATCACATAACTTCAGAAAACTTATGTGGAAATGTATTACATTAATTGACAATAAATAAATAAAAATAAAAGTAACCAAAAAAATCAAGGAAATCTTTCTTGTCTTCTGGCCCTTTTTCCCTTTCTCAGAAGTTTCTTTAAGATCATATATAATAGTTTTGACATTACATGTGCAAGTGCTAACTTTTACTTATAATTCATCTGGACCTGGAGACTCAAACTAAGGAAACTGGATGCTCCCTTACTATTTCATCCTGCAAGTAAAGCTTGCTTTAATTTGTCCTCATTGTACTTGCACCTCTGTTGTACAAAATGATAAAATTAAGGCCAAGCAAAGGACAAAGATATGCTTACTTTCATATAGCATGATTTGGAGGAAGAAACAAATATATATAATAGTAAATATATAATATTATATGTATATGTAATATATAATAGTAAATGTTAGTGAATGTATGAATGAAGCCAGGTATCCTTGCTCTCTGAATATTGTGCATTTCTTATATAACCTATCTTTGCTTTGCTTTGCTTTTCTCTTTCTTTTTTCCTTCTTCCTTCCTTCCTTCCTTCCTTCCTTTCTTTCTTCCTTTCTTTCTTTTTCTTAAGATTAGATCTCCCTATTTTACTCAGACTGGAAATACAGCAGCCACTCACATGCCTGACCCCAATACTGAGCAGCAGAGAAGTTTCTTCCCTTGACTGGTTCTCCCCTCCTTAGGCAGTCTAGTGGCCCTCCACTCACCAACAGTGCCAAACTTATCATGGATACCCAATCAGCATTAGCCTTCCCACAGCTCAGAACTAAACTTAAGAGATCCACCAATCCCAATCAACAGGAGGGTTCATGCATGTGTTCCACCATGTCTGGCTGACCTTTACTCTCCCAGGGAACAATTTAATATTTAGTATATAGGGTATCTAATACTTGCAAATTGCTTTACAGACATTGTCTCATTTCAAAACTGAGACAATCCTATATAGTATTTCTATCCTGCATTTATAGATAAACAACACTGATTGTAAGAATGCAAAGTGAGATTTGATCCTAGGTCCTTCTGGCTCTATATCCGGATTGCAGTCTTCTATGTCATGCTACGTTACAAGATGTAGAATGATCCAGTAAAAACCAATGCAGTATTTAGAAATCATGAACCCCTTTTCTTTTGCCTTGTATATAGCAGATTTGGTTGTGGTTATATACAAGGAAGAACTTCTTATTTGCAGGTAAGCTATTTATACAAAATAGGAATATTACCATTTTTTAATAACTAGATTTCCCCAATGTATTTCAGACAGTCATTGCCTATAAAAAGTGGGGAAAAGTTCAACAAAACCAACCAATGACTCAAAAGACTCAGGCATTACATGCAGTGTTCTGTACCCAAAGCCCCCCACCTATGGCAAAGAAATATCATTTTCCTATTTCTTCTTTGGAGCAAGTTTGATCATTTAAATTTCATAGTATACATTCCCTTTAAGTTGTTTTATTGTTGCACTTTTCATTTACATTATTATAGTCATTGTGTATAGTTTTCCTGGTTCTGATTACTTCATTTTGTATCAGTTCATATAAATTTTCCTGTACTTTTTTATGGGAATATAGGAAGGCTTATACTTTATGACTATCATATTCATAATTTCTTATAGCACAATAAGATCCCACTTATGTATCACAAGTTCTTTACCCATTTCCCTATCAATGGATATCTACTTGGCTGGAATATGGTTTTAAGAAAAGGTGTGGGTTTTCCTTGACAAATTTCTAAAAAAAAACAATGGTTTTGACCCAGACCTATGACTTCATCAGTGTAGAACCCTCTTGACTCTAATGTTTCCATGTCCAGAATTTTTTTACTATTATGTAGAATTTACTTTTATTTTAAAATATGTAATAAGTTTGGCGGGTAACTTTTAAGGCTGTGCTGCCTGTATGAGTTTTCTTCTGTTTTCTCCTCACTGAGAATGGAAGTGGGGAAAAAGATACGCTTTCCCTAACCCTTTTATTCCTTCCCCATTGGGAAAAAAAGAAAAAAATAAAATATGACAAATGCATAGTCAAGCTAACTAAACTCCCACTATAGGTTAAAAGTATATGTCCCATTCTGCATCTTGATAATGAGATACAGAGTCCTGGGGAGGTTAAGTGATTTTTCTAAGCTTTGTTGTTCTTTGGTCTTTTCAGTCATATCTTATCCTTCTCACCCAGTTAGGACTTTCTTGGCAAAGATTTCCTTCTCCAGCTCATTTGACAGATAAAAAAATGGAGGCAAACTGGGTTAAATGACTTGCCCAGGGTCACACAGATAGGAAGTATCAGAGGTCAAATTTGAACCCAGGACCTCCTGTCTCAATCCACTAAAGCTACACAGCTGCTCCATAAGGCTAGATTTGAACTCAGGAAATTTGAGTCTTCCTGACTCCAGGCCTAGCATTCTATCCACTGAGTCACCTAGGTATCTATTTCTAAGGAAACCCAAGGTTATATGTAAAAGAGAGAGAATTCAAATCCAGGTCCTCTACAGAATCTGATATTCTTTACACTGTATGTACCATACCATTTCTTTTACATGTTAAGTTCAAAGTAATATTAAGACATGCAGGAGAAAATAGCGAGCAAGTAGCTAGAAAGGCAAGAGGTAGGACTTAGAAAGAAATTTGGGAGTCATCCCTAGGAAAATATACTCATTGAAATCATAACTGTTAGCAAGATGAAAATTCTTTCTTCTCCCCAAACCATTTCAACACATCCTTAAATCATTTCCCCATCAAAAAGGGTCTCACCTTGTTCCCAACTTCCCTGTGTCCCCTATCCCGGTCTCCCAAATGAGATGTAAAATCACCTGTAACTCCCCTCTTCCTTCACTGAAAGCTGTAACTAAATCCTAGTTATATAGAATGTCAAAGCCTTAGAGATTATTTCATTCAACCATCTCATTTTATGGAGAAAAAACCTGGGATCCAGAGAATTAACGTGACTTGCCCCAGGACATACATCTAGCTTTTAAGCATTTCTCAGATTTATTCCATTTCTCTCCAACCTTAGCACCACTGCTGGTTGAGACCTTCATCATCTCACGCCTAAATTACTGAATCTCATAAGGCGCAGAAAGAGATGATAGTAGAAGGATGGAGCAATGGTCAGAGATAGAAGAGAAAAACATCATGTAATATTTCACAGAAAGCAGGAGGGAGTGTGAAGAAAGATAGAGTAGTCAACTGTACCAAATAGCCTAAAGTAGTCCAAGATGAGAAGCACCAAGAAAAAAGTCTCTTGAGAAGCATAAGTTATCAAGAATCACAGAAAAAATTGGAGCATCTCTGCTATGGAAATATAATTTTTTTTAAATTCCAAGATTCTATATTATGCCAATTAAACTAGAAAAGATGGTTTAAAAAAAAAACACTATTAAATGCTGATATGTCTGGTTAAAAAAGACCTGCCATTTTATTACTGGTTACTTTGTAAATTGTTCTAACATTTTGGGAGAACAATATGGAATTTCACAATAAGAACAACAAAAATATATGTATATGCCCTTTGACCCAGTGGTCCCATTACTGAGACCATACTCCCGAGGAGATCATTAATAGGAGGAGGAAAAGAGTCTTATCTGTATGAAGATAGTCCTGGCAACACAATTTGTAATTTTTTTTTAATCTGGAAGCATTCCAGGTGACCACTGATTGATGAGTGGCTAAACAAGTTATGGTATATGGTATATTACTATGCCATAAAAAAAATCATAAATTTGAAGAATTCCAAGAAAGATGAGATATCTTACCTGAAGAAATGAAAAGTGAACAAAGAAAAAGAATAATATACACATTGACTACAGTCATGTAATTAAAGAAAGCAAATTACCCCCAAAATCCATTTTATATACTCAATATGGAAGGTCAAAAAGGACTATGAAAGCAGAAATTATGTGGGCTCTATTATGTTAAAGTTCATTGACTTTAACATGTCTTTTGAAATGGAGTTAACAATCTGTAAATGTACAATCAATTACAAATGCTAGAAGGTCAAGTCAAGTCAATAAGTATTTATAAAGTGCCTACTATGTGCCCTACATCATACTCATCAGTGGGACAAAAAAAGTAAGATAGAAAAAAGGTCTCTGCTCTTAAAGAGCTCATCTTCTAATAAGGGGAGACAACATGCAAATGACTGTGTGTAAATCAGCCATAAACAGGATAAATTGGATATAGACTATAGAGGGAAAGCACTAACATCAAGAGGAATCTGGAAAGGTTTCCTATAGAAGGTGAGATTTTATCTGGCACTGGAAGGAAGCCAAGAAGCCAGGAGGTAGAGATGAAGAGAGATAACTCTAGGAACAGATTTTATTTTTTGTTTGTTTGTTTTGTTTCATTTAACCTATTCTTTTTTCTTATTTTCTCTTTGGGCTTTTGCTCATACATGTGCATGCCTGTACTTTTTAATGGATACACAAATAGAATTAATTTTTTGAAAAAAATTAGGGTCACTCATTGATTTGGCTCTTAGGTGGTCCTTGGAGACCAAGAAATCGATTTCCTCAGAATAGAGATATTAGAAGTCAGTTTCCTCAGGGGCAGTGCTGGAGCCAGCTCAAACTAGCTCTAACCAAGCCAGTTGTTAAATTTTCAGGGTGAGCATTTATACCTGGAAGTCAAGATATCAGAGCTTGGTTTTTTTTTTCTTTTTGTTGGGTATCAGAATTCAAGATACTGATGGACAAAATGTTAATAATGCAGATTAAAGTGTGTCATGCAAACATATTTTCCCTCAGAGAGTTGGTTGTTAAATAGTTATCCCCATACTACTGCACTTTAGGGAGTTAAAGCAAAAGCATGTGGGGAAAATAGTTTGTGGCCACTCAAGAAGTCTGGTGGTGAAAAGAGAGAAACTGGGCAATAGCTACTGGAGCGGATTAGATCAAATAAAGATGGTTCCGTTTCATCTGTTTTTTAACCCTGTAAGGGAGACCTGTCTGTGTGAGGGAAGATGGAAACAAGTCAAGGCAAAGGGAGATACTGAAGATTAGGAATGAAGAAGACTTTCATTCCCACCCAAAGTCTGGAAGGCTAGCTAGATTGATGCTACTATTATGCTACCTGGTAACGGAAATCTCCATGTGGGCACAGTGTAGGAAGCTGAGTGAGAGACATTTAGGATACAGATCCCAAATCTTGACCTGGTGTCAGCTCTGAACTGCCCGGGACATTTCAAACATGAAGTTGCTTCCTCTACCCCGTTATTTTCTGTTAAGATTAGCCAGAGACGTACAGTAGGCTGGTGTAAAAATTCCCAGGAGCCACTCCATCCATCCAACCATCCATCCATCCAACCATCCATCCATCCATCCATCCATCCATCCCTCCCTCCCTCCCTCCATCCATCCATCCATCCATTCATCCCTCCATCCATCCATCCCCTCTCTTCTTAACCCACTGCCATCATGCTCTTGGACGTCATACATGAGGAAGTTCTTTCTGTGCTCTCATCCCCTTCTTCCCACTGCATCCCAAGCCCATTCCACTTTGTCTTGTGTCTGAGCAGAAACAATCTGTCCTGTCTGGGGAAGTGGCCAGTGTGAAAAGGATAGCTGATGTACAAAAGACGTCATGGCATCAGTCCTTCTCATGCCCAAAGACTGAAGAAGGGCTGGAAGACCTAAAAGAATGGTGCGGCAGATGCAGGAAAAATGCTCTTTTTTGGTCTCCAGTGACATTTTAGAAGAAAACTCCTCCTCTTAGGCATTCTAGAAAGTCAAAGCGGCAGGAAGCCAGAATAAATCCTGTAGTTAAAATGCTAAAACAGTGCTTGTGTTACCCAAGAAATGCCATGCTGGGCCAAACCCACAGTTCCTGCAGCCCAGAATTTTGTCTCTGATTTCGATTTACCAAGTCTAGGGGCACGAGAGGTATGCTTCAAATCAATTCAATTTGACAAACGTTCATTAAGTGCTGGGTATGACTGGCTTCCCTGATGTCAGTCTCAGAAGGTTGGGAGATAACCCTTCCAAAACATCCCTAGATACTCCTAGAGCCCCTTTATGGATCCAGAATCTCCTCATTTCTTTTTTTTTATTTTTAATTTTTTATTTAATTAGTCAATTAGAACATTATTCCTTAGTTACAAGAATCATATTCTTTCCCTCCTCTCCCCCACCCCTTTCCATAGCTAACATACAAGAATCTCCCAATTTCTGTACATCTATTTTGCTTAGAAGGGAATAGGAGCAGCTAGGTAAGTCAGTGGATAGAGCACTAGGTCTAGAAGATAGGAGGTCCTGGGTTCAAATCTAGATTTCCTAGCTGTATGACCCTGGGCAAGTCATTTAACTCCAATTGGCTGGCCTTTACCACTCTTCTGTCTTAGAAGTGGTGATAAGTATCAATTATAAGTCTAAAGGTAAATCTGTTTGTTTGTTTTTTTAAGTAAGAAAGAAAGGAATAAATCCAAATTTCACAGAATTAAGAAGAGAATGGATGGAGAGGAAGTAGACAGGACATGTTGTAAAACCCATTTATATTTTCAAGCTACTGAGAAATAGACAACTCCCCAAATGTAAACTGTAAATTCTATTATAACCCTCTGATTCATTTGATTTATTTTTATTTTTAGGAATTTTTTATTTAATTAATTACTTTAGAATAGTTTTCCATGGTTACGAGATTCATGTTCTTTCCCTCCCCTTCCCCCACCCCACTCCCATCGTTGATGGGCAATTCCACTGAGTTTTACATTCTGCTTCATTTTAGATCAGAAGTAGGAGGTGGTTTTTGTTTCCATTTAAAATTACTGATTCATTTTAGAAGATCAATCAGGACCTCACAACAGTCATTCATTCAGTCATTCAACAAGTATTTCTAGAGGGTCCACTAAGTGTAAGACTTTGTTATGTGAGAGTTTTACATAAACAAAAATCAACTTCTCCTTGAGGAAGGGGTGGACAAAAGAAATATAAATCTAATTATTTCAAACACCCAAATTTAAATTAAGAAGAGGAAGCATCATAGTAACAAGAGTATTTATATAATGCTTTTTAAAATTCATTTGTTTATCTTTTTTTAACTTTTACAAGGAGCTAGATGGTTCAGTGGATTGAGAGTCAGGCCCAGAGACAGGAGATCTGGGATTCAAATCTAACCTCAGACACTTCTCAGCTGTGTGACCCTGGGCAAGTCACTTAACCCCCATTGACTAGCCCTTACAGCTCTTCTGCCCTGGAACCAATACATGGTATTGATTCTAAGGCAGAAGGTAAGGGCTTAAAAATAAAAATAAAAACTCTTGCCCTCTGTCATAGAATAAATATTAAGTACTATTAATGCCTAATGATCAATCTCTACCATATAGTTACCAAATCCTGTGGTCATCCTTCTCAGACAATCATCCATTTATAGGATTTATAAAATTGTTTCTAGGCATCCAATTGACTTCCTAGAATATCCTTGTTTCAAATTATGTTTTTTCCCCCTCTGAATGGAAATATTAGAGAACACAAGCCTGTACTTTGATTCCATTTGACAACTGGTAAGAGAGAGAAAAGCAGAGAAGGGAAAGAAAAAAAGGATAAGTTGAAGGGGGAAAAAACAGAAAAAAATGAGAACGTGACAGAGAAAGGAAGATAGAAATAGAAATAGAAAATAGAAAGGGGGTATTGGAAAGAAGTAGGCATGGGGCAGCTAAGTAGCTCAGTGGATTGAGAGCCAGGACTGGAGATGAGAGGTGCCAGTTTCAAATCTGACCTCAGGCACTCCCTAGTTGTGTGACCCTGGGCAAGTCACTTAACCCCCATTGCCTAGCCCTTACCACTCTTCTGTCTTAGAAACAAAACTTAGTATCATTTGTAAGACGGAAGGCATGGATTTTAAAAAAGAAAAAGAAATAAAAGAGAGACAGAGAGAGACAGAGACAGAGACAGAGAGAGAGAGAGAGAGAGAGAGAGAGAGAGAGAGAGAGAGAGAGAGAGAGAGAGAGAGATGCTGTCCCTTCTGTGAGCTGTTAGCACTGATTATTCCTTCCTCTTCAATTCAACTCAATTTCAGTTTTCAGAATTCCCAACTCAATGCATCTCTGTAGAGTCCTGACTTTTCCATTTAATTCAATGCAACAGACATTAGTTAAGCATTTACTGAATACAAGACATTGTTCTAAATGCAGTAGCTATAAAGGCAAAAAAGAAAAAGGAAAGTGGCTACCACCCCCTGGAAACTTAAATTCTAGTGGGGAAAAACAAGAGGGAAATAAATAAATAAACACAAGCTAATTTGAGCTGACTAACAGCTGCAGCAATCAGGAAAGACTTCCTGTAGGAGATGTTACCTGAGCTCAACCTTGAAGGAAGCTAAGGATTCTTAAAAATACAAAATGATGAGATAAAAAATGAGAGGGGGAAGGTGAGGGAAGCAAAGACTTAGAAGCTAAGATTGAATGCTGGGTTCAGGAAGCAGCAAGTAGGCCAGTGTGACTGGAATATAAAAAGAAGGTAAATAATGTGAAATAATTCTAGAAAGGTAGTCTCTATTTCAATTTCAAAGGGCTTAAAAAGGCAAGAGATGAGTTGGTATATTTTGTCATGAAGATGATAGGGAATCCCTGACATTCTTGAGCAGAGAAGTGACATGTACTTTTGGAAGATTGGTGATAGGGAGCCCCTGAAGATTCTTGAGCAGGGGAGTAACATGACTTTAGAAGGATTATTTTGGCAGCTGAGTAGAAGATGGACTAGGGAAAAAAGAGATACATGGGGACCAATGAACAGGCTTTGTGACGGAAACCTGAATTAGGGTTGTGATCATGTGAGAAGAAAGAGACAGAAACAAGAACTTCGGTAGAGACCTGGCAACCCATTGTGCATGAGGGAAGAGGACCCCAAGATTGCTAGCCTAGATGCCTTGAAGGATAGTGGTGCCTTCAGCAGAAAGGGAGAATTGGATGATAGACAAATCTGGGAAAGCAATATCCCCCCCAAAATGAGTTGATTAATCACTATTTGTAGTTCTTTTGACTGCTCTTTATCCTTGAAGTTGCCTTCCAAAGCTCAGCTCTGAATGGGACAGGCAGAGCCCCAAGGGAGGAAATGATGCCGATTCAATACTGGCGAGGATCAGAGCCGTGTAGCTGCCAAGGGCAAAGAGAAGGCAGAGATACAGAATTCGGTAGCCAAGCCAGAACTTCCCTCCTTCTTCTGTGGATGAGAAGGGAGGGGAAGGGGAGGGGAGGGGAGGGGAAGGGATCCAATGTGAAAGTCCATTTGAGAAATACAAATGTTGTCGTTTTTTGGCAGAGTCGGCTGAAACAGGTAAGATGAAAGAACCGATGAAGGATGGATCCTTAAACTGTTAAGAGCTGAAGTGCGCCATTTTGAGGGGAAGAAGGGGTGGAAGAAAATCCAACTCTGGGAGGTTGTTTTTGGCTTGGGGAACTAAAAAGAAAGGGAGGAATCCTCTAAAAATGCAGCTTAACAACCTACAGTCTTGGGCAGCTGGCCTGGGCGCTGAGAAGCTAAACTATTTACCCAGTTAGACAGTCCGAGGCTAGAATCAGAAGACCAGGAGCGTGTTGGAACCAGCTCGGATGAGCTCAGCAGAACTGATTGTTAACTTGTCAGTGTCATCATTTACTCCTCAGAAATAGGCAAATACACAGATCAGAGCTTGATCTATTGTTCTGTTGATTTCTAGACTTCAGAACATGATGGAGAAACTGTGGTAAACGTATGTTATTCATACGTCTTTTATTTTTCGGGGGGCCTGTTGTTAAACACTTACCAGCACAGCTCTGAATCCTTCCTACTTGTTTTACATATGAAGAAACTGAAATTGGAGACCCTTTTGATTTGGAGAGGGTTAAGGCATACAATTTTGATTTTCCTCCTTTCCTGTGGAACTACTATTAATTAAAGAGAACAAACCTGACTTTATTGCTTGACAATTATTATTTGTCAAAAAAAATATTGAGGGGTTTCTACACATAAATTAAAGATTCAGAAACACAGAAAATAAATTCAAATGAGGGCTTTCCTGTCAATGAGTGCTTCAGGCATCTGTCCTGGGCATTTGATAAATGGTAGTAAATAAAGTAAAACAAAAAAACAAAACAAAACAAAACAAAAAAACCCAAGTCTGGGATCAGATTTAAAGCCTAGCCTTTAATATATACTTGCTATATGAACCCAGACATATCATAGCAACTCTCTAAGACAGGGGCTCTTAACCTGGGACCCCCAATTTTATTTTTAAATATATAAATAAGTATATTTCAATATATTTGGTTTTCTTTATAGTAACTCTGAATTTTATTTATGCATTTAAAAACATTATTCTGATAAGAGGTTCATAGGCTTCACCGGGCTGCCAAAGGTGTTCATATCACAGAAAAGCATTAAGAACCACTGATCTAAGACTTTAAATTTCAGATCACTTGCTGATTTACATTAGTAGAGAAGGTTTCTTCATAAGAATTTCTCTCCCCCAATATAAATGACAGATCTCAACCAAAACCAAAACAAAAATCAACACCATTTGTCCTGGGTAAAAAACCTGCTAGCTATGAAAAAAAGGAAGTATATTAGGGATTTTGAGGGTAGACTGACTGTAAAGCTGAATTAGTGTTTTTCTTTGGGTAATCTGACATGAATGTAATATTTGTTTTGATATTATTATTATCATTGCTGTTATTCAGTCATTTCAGTCATATCTAACTTTTTGTGATCCTATTTTAAGGTTTTCTTGGCAAAAATACTGGAGCTGTTAGTCATTTTCTTCTCTAGTTCATTTTATAAATGATGAACTGAGGCAAACAGGGTCAAATGACTTGCCTAGGATCACACAGCTAGTAAGTGACTGAGGCCAGATTTGAACTCATAAAAATGAGTCTTTTTGATTCCAAGCCTGGTGCTCTATCCACTGGGTCACCTAGTTGCCCCCTTAATATAATTATATTAATTGTATTTTGAGATCTTTTCCCCTATTGCTTTTTGATTGGAAGAGAGAGAGAGAGAGAGAGAGAGAGAGAGAGAGAGAGAGAGAGAGAGAGAGAGAGAGAGAGAGAGGGTAAGTAATGGAGCAGGAATATGATTGGAAAATGTTAAAACCTGACAGCAGCCAGAAACTTCCTGATTGGCTAAGAATGAGTTTGTAATTATTTAATGGCATTTTCCTCTGTTGCTTCCATTGGTCCTTGGGGACCAGTTTCACACTCAGATATTCTGTACCATCATAATACACTCTAGATAACAGAAGTGCATTTTCTAGGATCTATTCCCAAGATCAGTATGTAGGAATGCCAAGTACACTGCAGGGAAAGACCAGGGACTCCCAGAAAGCTCCATTAGGTATGAATGGAGCACAGAGACACGCACTGTCTCACAGGGTACCACACCATTTAATGGGGTATGGAACCAAAGAACATGATCTACAGTGTGTGAGCTGGGTGAGCTCACTGCTGGACCTCTTGAAATGCTACTATACTCTTCACAGCCATCTCTAGATTTTCAATGATGAGGCAACTTTTTCCAAATAGGAAGAGGGTCTGTATCCCCTTACATTATTGCCTTTAATGCTATCTTTTATGATTATTTTATTGTTGTTGTTCATTCCTTTCTGTCATGTCTGGAATCTTCGTGGTCCCCTATGAGGTCTTCTTGGCAAAGATACTTGAATGGTTAAAAAAGATTCTGGATGGGCTAAACTAAGTTGAGGGTATCCGAACAACAACTTTGTTGCCACTAAGCCATCTTTAGTTAGCTCTTTTGTGATGCAGACCCCAAACAGCTAGAGAAGCTCTTTAAGTCTATTTTGAATTGTTCTTTTTCTCTGCTGCTCTGATGTTCTCAGTTCAATCACTATCTTGATTATGGTCCAAGATTCTTTTTAACTTCTATCAATCTCTTACATCACTATCTTAGGTTCCCTCTACATCATCTCAGGGAATCCAGTTAGTAAAACTGCAAAGGAGCTGGTTGAAACTAGGACAAGGATACTATTTCAACCCTTATAATGCCCCTAGTTGTCATGCAAATCAAATTTAGAGTAAGATAGAAAAGGGCTTGGTGAAACTGATGAAGCTAGAGATCTTTGCCCTACTTTTTCTCTAGACTCACAAGCAAAATTACTTTATCCACTATACTTGAACTCAGAAATCTTTCAGTGACCAAGAGAGCTAAGGGTTTGGCATTTTAAGGCAAGGAGCTACCCAGGGAAAAAGGACTCTTCTAACAAAGCAAATCAATGCAGAGATCAGTTGAGGTTAGAATAGGGTAAAAAGGAAAGGCACCAAACGGATAGTAAGAGTCACCTCAGTCAGTTCTGAGGAGATCAATTCCCAAGCAACTACCATGATAATCTAAGCATCTTGCCTCTCTCAATACATTGAAAGACACTCAGTAGAGGTGGTAATCAGCATATGGGGATAAGATAAACAGCAAATATGTAGGTAAAGAACAAGAGAAAATATCAGATTTACAGCTGGGAAAGGTCTGACCTTTCATTTGCCTCTTCATCTGACCCTTAGTCTCTTCTGAAATAATTTTCTACATCCTTAAAATAAGAAAGCTGACCAGAGAGATCAACTAGAGCTGTGTTGGTGAACCTATGGCATTCATGCTGGAGGGGGCTGCTCCCCTCCCCCTCTCCACTGTGCCTGAGGACATTTCTCACATTACCTGCCCCTCTGCCCAGCAGCCCAATGGGAGTACTTCCTCCCTCCCCTGTCTGGGGTAAGGAGGCAGCTCACATGAGGAGTAAGGGTTGCAGTTTGGGCACTTGGTCTCTAAAAGGCTCACCATCACTGGACTAGAAGGGAAAAATATGGTGAATGATAAACTAGCAAGTGAAAGTATAAGCAATTTCTTGGTTGTTCACTTACAGGAACTCCTTGCTATGAGAAAAACACTTTGTAAAGCATAAATTAAGATATGACAATGATGATCAATCATTATTATTAAAATCTTGATCATTCTTTTAAACAATGCCAAGCTATATTGAACACCAAGACTGGATACCAGTAATTAGAGGTACAAAGTTTGCATTCTGAGACCTTTAAACATTGTAATAAAAGGGTTTTTTCCCCCTTCAGCAGGGTTGGCTAGGGGTTATCTAAGCTTAGAACCACGATAAAGGAGGATGTTGGGGAGGAATAATTGGGAAAGGCCATAGTCTCAAGGTTAAGTTCTAAAGCTATGTTGGAGGAAGGAAAGGAAGTGGCCTCTCAAAGTTGCCAGTGGGGGATGCTGGGAGACATAAAAGACCCCATACATGGCCTGTCTTGCTTATACTTTGGATAGAAGTCAGTTAACTAGGATAAGGAGTAATATGGTGGCATGAAAGCAATTCAACTAGAAGTCATAACACCTGAATTCAAATCTTGATTCTTTGACTTCATGAGATCATAGATATAAAGCCGATAGTGACCTTGATGTGGGCTGGAATGTCCCATAAATCCTGCTAAGTAGCTGTAAACAATCAAAAGAATATGGAAACAATAACTAGTTGATTAGTTTTTAGAAAGGGTCACCTTTCAGAGAAGACATATGGGTTTTTTAGATTTATAATTGTGAGAAAACTCCTCTCATACACAGCCTAGATCCTTGGTTAGAGGTCCCTGAAGTTTCTTATTCACAAAGGACTAGGTTCAAACAGTGCTCACAGCCTTCCTTAGAGTCTGCACAGAAGAGAGCAAAATTTGACCAAAAGTTGCCCTGAGGTATTTAACATCTCAGTAGCATCCCATTTATATTGTGGTTTGCTCCTCTCCAAGTAGACAAACAGAGTGAATCATGGGTAAAGTCACACAGACCAAAGTGGAGCATGGGTAAAGTGGCATCATGTCCTTGGAAATAGCAGGGCAACAACCACCCAAACAAAATGGCCCCTTCCTTAGTAACTAATTAAAATAAAAAGCACCCCTGAAAACCCCTACCCACCTTAATTGCCTGTTTACCTTATGTCCTCGCCTCACTTTCCTTCCTTCCTTCCTTCTTTTTCCTCTTACTAGCTACTTTATCACTATATTATCTTGTAATAAAGCCTGTTCCCTTGCCATGGAGTCAGTCTGAGATGTCAATCAACTCTTTGGATGAGATGCTAATAGCCTTGCCCACATCAGCCTTAAAGGTCATTTTACCCACCATTTTACAAACTTTTACTGCCTCAGCAATAGCATCAATAGTCACTGAAAGGCTATTGAAGCTAGTGTCACTCACAGAATAATAAAATAAGACCCAGAAAGGAAAAGTAAATCTTCTAATATTATAGTTTCAATAAGGGATAGACCTTGATACTCTTACTCCAAATCCAGATACCCAAAACACTAACTTTAGGATCTCAGGCAGGTCATTTAGCTTTCTTAAGTCTCAGTTTCCTCATCTTTAAAATGGACATCATAGTACCTTTCCTGCCTACCTCACAGGGTTGTTGTTTTTTTCTTTTTTAGAATAAAGCAAACTAATGTCCAAGGGCCCTATATTTAGAGCTAGAAGAGACTTTAGAAATGATCTAGTCTGCTCTCCTCATTTTCAAATGAGGAAACTGAGACCCAGAGAGATTAAGTGATTTACCCAAGGTCAGACAGGAAATATAAATAGAAGTGGTAGGATTTGAAGCCAGGTCCTCTGATTCCAAAGCCAATGGTCTTTCCATATGTATGAAAACACTTCCAAGTATGCTAAGAAATGTGCAAATATAAACAATTGTTACTGAGGGAGAATCTTAACTTTCTTCACATATTTTGCCACACCAGGCAGTGAAAGCCATAGGCAGAATGGAGTTCAGAGTGGATAGTAGATGGAGCAGAACCTTGGAAGAGATAAATGACAGCTGCCTTTTTGTCTAGAAGGGGGAGACATAGACTTTAACTCTTTGCTACTTCCATTTCTAAACTTTCTGGCCCCACTCTTCCTGCCTTGGGTCTGTTACTATTTATTGCCTTCTGGATGTCCAAAGGCTATGTAGTGTATTAGAAAAATCACTTTAAGGAGCCAGTAGAGCTGAATTCTAAAGATGGCTGTGACACTGCTTAGTTCTGTAATCTCAGGACTCAGTTTCCTTATCTGTCAAATAAAGGGATTGGACTAGATGTTCTCTATACTCCCTTCAAGCTCTGATACTGAGTCTTACCCAGGCTTGCATTCCCCTAAAGTGTTCTCCATTTTCCAAAATTGCCAGTTGCACCCTGATCTCCCAATGCCATCACTTTCCAGGTTCCAATTCTCTTAGTTGTAGATGTCAGAAAAGCACTTTGATTAAACTGCAAAGAAAGTCTCATGATTTATAGATTTGTAATTCAGTTTCATTTATCCCTAGTTATTAGCTTCTCTCTCCACTTAGAGGTGAACACTATTACTGAGCTTGTATACTGCTGAAATTCACTACAGTTCTGTATATGGCATGATGGTACTGATGTTCTGTAATAGAGATAATTTGTCTATTGTAGAATATAACTCAAAATTCATCCATTCTTCTTCCACCAAATCAATTAATCAGCTATTTGCCAGCAGATTTATCATTATTTGTTATTATCATACAACATCTCATAAGATGCAATGAATGGTCAAATAACCCCATTTGAACACATTTATGGCTAAATGTGCTGCGCCCAGTGATTTTACATGTCGGAATAGGGACAATAAGCTATTACATTCCTTTTCATAGTTTACAAAAATTGTAGCTGATTTGTGCCCCATTGTTGCATGAGTACTCCAGCTCTTTGTCCTCTCCATTTTAGCTTTCTGCTTTAACAACTTCCATTATTTAACAAGATCAAAATAAAAAGGTCTCTGTACTCCAAATGACTGATGAATGTAATACATCAACTCTATGAGTTCTCCCTTCATCAATGCAGATTGTATCCCATATGTTGATGTTAAAATATGGATCTTTGTTTCAGGGAGAACCTTGGGGTCCTTTAAACAACTATGGGGTTTCCCAAAAGCTATCTGTCCTCTCCCCTCTTCCTTGACAATTCTGGACACAGTCCATTATCCATGTCTGATGTTCTTTAAATATATATGACTTGGGACAACTTGATGGCTCAGAAGGCAGGAGGATCTGGGTTCAAATCTAATCTCAGACACTTTCTAGCTATGTGATCCTAGGCAAGTCATTCAACTCCACTTGCCTAGCTCTTATAGCTCTTCTGCCTTGGAACTGCTACTTAGTGTCAATCTTAAAACAAAAGATAAGGGTTAGAGGGGGAAAGAAGATATATGATCTGAAGCACCAGCTCTATGGGTTATCCATCTTTTCACATATCATAGTCTAGGCAATAGATGTTCTTCATGCACTTGGATTTTCCTATGTGGACAGTTAATTCCCCTGAAAGATTATTGATCTGATATAGGAGGTAATGTGATATTCTGTTGTTGGATGCAACCAGCAAGATGACATCTGTAAAAAGGAACATCTAGGAGAGCCCATTATCTGTAAGAAATCCCTCTTCCATTTGGACACTACCATGGACATCTTCCATGACAGTGGCAAACAATACTGGCAAGTGTCATATCTCTCTGTTTTACGTCTCAGCTGATATTCATAATCAGAAAATGGTCAGTCACAATTTTCTCCATTGTTAGATGTTTCAAGGACCTCCTATGATTTTCACATATACATAGGAGAAACTCCACTGGAGGAAAATCCTTAAGGAAGCCTTTTGTTCTACTGAAAAAGAAAATGCTTTTCTGTAGCCATCAATAAATAGTAAACCCAGTGGGACCTTTTATTCTCTACACCTTTCAAGCATAAGACTGCAAAGATGTGGCTTACAGTGAAATATTCTTTGTGGAAGTCTGCTCTTATTATACCTTCATCAAGGAATCCCTCGATGCCAGCAACTAGCACCACATATGACCCTAGAAGGAAGGACATGAGAAGCATGTAATGCACAACTAGTGTTTAATTGATTCCTGGAATCCTTGCTAGCATGGCATGCGGTATTGATGTCCCCTCCTGGCAAGGTGTCCTTCTTTTATAGGGAATGTGGTGATTATTGGGGATGGGAAAAAGAATAGTCATCAAGACTGGTGATTATCCTGCCCTACTGCATTTGTGAAGGGGGCTAGCCTTCTACCCCATTTCCTTGGCCCACATAATTTCTACAATAAATATGCTTCATGTTTAAATATTGCTAGAAGCTTTGATTTGCTTACAGGAAGAAAATTTAACTTGGAGCTAGAAATAGAACTAGAAACAAGCCAGATTCTGATTTTCCCAAAGAAATTCTGAGTGAGAACAAAGTCAAGGAGAATATTCATTTTTATAAGCCTCCAAGATATGTATTTGAATGCAAAGAAGTCCAGAGCTTCTTAGACCACAAGTTAGAGCAAATATACATTTTACTAAGAGGACTGAAGCTATCTGATAGGTGATCAATCAGCTTCTCTCTTCTACTACAGATAATTTGGCAGCATCCTCCATTCATCCCCTTTTTCTCTTTTCTTAGAGGAAGATCTCCTTTACGCCTTACTAAGGTTCATCCTCCTACTGAGGCCCTTGCCCTTGATCATATACCCTCCTGCCTCCTTCCCAATTTTGTTCTGGTGATCACCCCTCTCTTTAATTCCTTTATCTCTACTGGTTCTTTGCCATCTTGTCCACAAGCAAGCTCAGTCTCTCTAACTTGAAGAAAACCTTCCCTTGAGCTTTCTACCTCATTCAGCCTCTGTTACTTTTTCTCCTCTTCAATGCCAAACTTCTTCAAGAGGTCTGTATTGGTGCCTCTGTTTTCTTACCACCCTGTGGATCCTCTTTTTAAGCTGATGGAGGAATAGAGTCTTCTTTGAGGACATGAAGTCCAAATCTGTCAGGTTCCAGCTGATGCCAAGAAGTCTTTGGCCATCCTTAATGTTGTCATCTTCAGACTGAAGAATGGAATCCATTCCATCAATAAAAGCAACACATAGGGCAGTTTGATGGGCATATTTGAAGAGAGCATAGGAAATAAAAAACACTGACATTTCTATAGCACTATAAAATTGACAAAATGTTTTGCCTTGACACTCACAGTAAATAATGTTAAAGGTTTTATAATCCCCATTTTACAGATTAGGAACTTGAGGTCCAAAAGGGCTACATTACCTAGCCATAGCTACACAGATAGGAAGTCTTGAATGTAGGTTTTCATGACTCCAAGTCCATCATTCCTTCCACTGCAGCATTATTTATGTGGATATTGAAAATTGTCTCAGATTCTTCACATGGTGAGGAGTTAGGGCCTTGGTAGAGATGAAACTTGATCAGCACTCATTGGTGATAACATTTTCCCATAGCTAAGGAGTCCATAGAACAATATTCTTGAGAAACCTTATACCAAACTCAAGGCCTTTGGCTAGGGACTCTACAAAGTACTGTAATAACTCCTAGAATGCATACTTGACATCCTCAAGCCCAACAATAGGTTCCCCCACCTTGTGGTACCTCTACAATAATCTCCCCAAAGTGTCAAGTACTTTGAGCAGAATCAGAGCCTGCTTGACATCATCCGTGGTGTCCATCCTCACCAACTACTAAAACTGTTGTCTCAAAGTCCCTCAATGACCACCTAATTTCCAAATCCAGTGCTTGACATTTATGAAGCATTTAACACTACAGAGCAATGAGAAAAGGACTGGATTTGGATTTAGAGGACTTAGATTGAAATTCTGGTTAAAATGCTTTCTATCCATGTGCTCTTGGGCACTTAAACTTCTCAAAGACTCAGTTTCCAAATCTGTAAAATGAGGGCATTGTCCTAGATGATTTCTTAGGTCCCTTCCAAATTCAAATAAATTCCCTACTTTTAGAGTCTCTCTCTGACTTTGGCTTCCCAGATATCACATTCTCCTGGTTCTCTTCTTTCCTCTCTGCTTTTCCCCTTTACCATCTCCAGTGGCTTCTTGTTTTTTTCCTAAGAATTGGCATTTATATGGTACCTTATGGTTTACAGAGTGCTTTCAATGTATATTGTCGCATTTAATCCTCACAACAACCCTAAGAGGTAGGTGCAATTAGTATCACCATTTCACAGATGAGGAAACAGAGATCAAAAGAGATTAACTGCCCAGGTCACACAGCTAGTGTCTGAGTCAGGATTCAAATTCAGGTCTTCCTGACTCCAAGTTCCACATTCTATCCACTGCACCACCTAGCTGCCTGATCCCTGAAGATAAATGTTACCCCAGATTCTATGTTTTGGCATTCTCTTTTCTCTCTCTTTCCTAGAAGACCTCATTCACTTCCATGACTTAAATCACCTTCTCATAGAAGACTCCCAAATCTCTGTCTCTAGTGCCAACTTCTGCTTCAGCTCCAAACCTTCATTTCCAAATGCCTACAGGATGCCCTCACCTAGATACTGAACTTAATTAGCAAAACCGAACTAAAATGAATTGCAACTGATCCAGACACACTATGTAAAAGCCATGGTGTTGTTATTATTGTTGAGTCATTTTTTAGTCATACCTGACTCTTTGTGACCCCATTTGGGGGTTTTTGGCAAAGATACTGGGGTGGTTTGCCATTTCCTTCTCCAGCTCACTTTACAGATGGGGAAATTGACACAAACAGGGTGAAATGACTTGACCAAGGTCACACAGCTAATCAGTGTCTGAGGCCAGATTTGAACTCATAAAAGTGAGTCTTCCTGTCTCCAGACCCAGGACTCTGTCCATTGTGCCACCTAGCTGTCCCAAAGTGATGGTAATTAGAGTCATTTACTGAAAAACATCATTGATGCCCAATTATCATGCTAGCCATGTAACATTATGTTAGTGTTACATGTATCTAATTAACTTTGTTCTAAGCTTTTTAAAATTTGATTTCAATAATAAACCCAGTCTTCATACCTATACAGCATGTTTCACCAGTCACACCTTTTTAAAAGTAGAAGAAACAAGGGTGGCTAGGTGGCTCAGTGGAAAGAGAGCCGAGTTCGGAAATAGGAAATCTGGGTTCAGACACATCCTAACTGTGTGACCATGGGAAAATCACTTAACCTCCATTGCTGAGCCCTTACCACTTTTCTGCCTTAGAATCTAAGAAGGTAAGGGTTAAAAAAAAAAAAAAGAGAGGGAACATGGGTGGGAACCTTCAGTTTTAATGAAACCCTGGACTCATTTTACCATACAACCTGTCGTACTTCAAAGGGGCAGTAAGATTGCTCTCCAAGTGTAGACACTTCCCCAATCCTCTCTTTTAAGCAGGGTCAGTCTAGGGGGAAATGCAGATAAAGGGAGTCTTTCATAGCTCCCATCTTGGCAGTGGCCTTTCTTCTTGCCATGTTCCTCCCTGACCTGGGTGCCCTCAGAGTCCCCAGAGCAGTGGCCACATTCTCCAGAGATTACCCCAAGTGTATGGCATTTCTGTTAAAAATCTGTCACATCCATCCAAATTCAATAGTATTCGGTGCCATCTCTTTGGGTCTCTGTGACTGACTCTAGGTGTCGGCTGACTCTTTTGATCCATTCATATTAATTGTTTATTTTATTAAATAATTTTGTTTATTTATTATTTATTTAAAACGTTTCTTTATTAAATGGTTATTGTTTTATTAATTAATAATTAATAATAATTAATTAACATAATTAAGTGTTTAGGGTACCACTGGAGACAGCCCAGAAGGCCGTGTCTAAGTCAAAGAAGGAACAGTGGGAATTTCGGACGGTGTGTCAAGCCCGTTATTGTTTCCCGGAACAAGATCCCTTTCGATCCAGCCCCCTGGAGCCTGTAGGGTCCACGTTCCGAAGGCAGATTGCGTGCAGACCTCGTGGAAGCAATTTGCTACAACTGTCCGCGCCCACCAGCTTCGACAGACTCTCGATTCTGACCATTGCTTTGGACATTGAGTCCAGCCCGGGTTCTCTCTGGCACCCCCATGAAACATCTGCTTCTGGCTCTGGCCGGAGACTTCCTGGACTCCCGAGTAGTTTCCAGATAGCCGGATGTGCTTCCCTCTCTACTGGATTTGCTCATTTCCCAGCACTATCTCCCACCTCCTTCTGGTTGTGTTGATTTTACATTTCCTCTCGTCCTTCTGCGCTGTCCTTTGACTTCCAGGAACCGATCCCAACCTGAATTCTTGCTTTAGCCAAGGTGAATCAGCCCAGGCATCCTTTCTCCTGGCTTCTGGTTCCAAATCGTGCATTCGCCCAGCATTTCTCTGCCATCTAGTGGTAAGATGAGACAACTTCATCCATTGAGATGGCTGACCCTTGCAATTGAGCAAATTTTTAAAATACTTACCATGTGCAAGGCACAGTTAGGCGCTGCAGTGGACAGAATGCTGGGCCTCGAGTCAGGAAGACTCATTTTCCTGAGTGCAAATCTAACCTCAAACACTTAAAAGCTGTATAACCCTGGGAAAGTTACTTAAGCCTGTTTGCCTCAGTTTCCTCATCTGTAAAATGAGCTGGAGAAGGAAATGGCAAACCATCCCAGCATCTCTACCAAGAAGACCCCAAATGGGGTCACCAAGAGTCAGTTACAACTGAAAATTGACTAAACAATAACTCTCTATATAAGACATGGCTCTAGGTACAAAGAGAGGGACTGTTTCTTTTCTGGAAGCAAAGGACCAACAGCATGTGGTGGGAGAGGGTGTTACCCTAGCGGGACCACGAGTTCAGGATCCACTTTTATGAGCAAGTAACCCCATAATGGAGCATAAGGTCTTGTCCATGACCCTAAAGATATCTTCCCCTACCTTCCACCTGAAACAGAATGCATCAGTCCTTTCAAGGATCTATTCAAATGCTATCTCCTTCACGAGTAAACATTTATTAAGTGGCTGATATGTGCCAGGCATTGTGCCAAGCCCTGCAAATAAATAAAAGGAGGCAGAAGACCATCCATGACCTCAAGGAATTTATAATCTAATGGGAGAGGCAATGCATTAAAAAGAAACTGAAAAGGAGGAACAGAGGCTGTCCTGCACAAGTACATGTTGAAGCCAGGGTGGTAAGTGATCTGAAGTGGTGGGACTTTCCAAGTTTATTCCATCTTGCAGAATGATGAGTTTCTGGAGATGATGAAGTCCAGGAAAGTACCAGGTGGGAAATGAAGAGAATTCCCTTAGGGTTCTCTTTAATTAGAGGAGGATCAAGAAGGCGCTTCTAGATGTCCATGTTCCACCTTCTCCAACCAGAGGAAGGTGCTTCACAGGCAAGGGGTATTAATAACCAACCAGTGAGTTTCTGAGACCTTTCCTATTCCTTCAAGGAGCTTATGGTACAATGGACAATGGAGGAAACATACAAGGCCCCTACAGAGTAGATGGAAGGCAACTGTACAGGGGAAAGCTATAGTGTCTTGGAGTAGGAGTAAGGGACAAGAAGTGGCTTCGAAAAGAAAGATGCTAAAAAGTAGAGATGAGGAAGGAGAGCATTCCAGGCATGAGGGGTCAGTATAAAGAGCTTGGAGATGTAAGGAACTGAGGTAGCCAAGCATGAGGGGTACAGTGGGTAAAGGAGAGTAATATATAAGAAGATATCAGCATCTACTTCATTTTTAATGGAGTACCAAATCATAGACTGAAGCATATGTATCCACTCCAGGGATCAATGAATTTGTCAAAATCAGTTAAAACCAGTTTTCCCTCTTACAGAGAGATAGATGCAAAATTCCAAGGAGTTAGGATAAAAGAGAATATCCCCCACCCCTCTTCTCAGCCAACAAGGATAGAATAGTGTTTCCTGTTTTGTCTTTAGTATCCATGTAGGAAATAATTTCATCTTATTGAGTCATCCTGAAACTTTCAGGATTTTGCAGAAATCAGATATCAAAAAGCACTTAAAATAACCCACCAATATCTACTTAACATCCCCACCCCTTCCAAAAAATATGTCTTCTAGTAGCCTCACCAAGAGGCATCACTCATCCTTTTTTTCTGCTCTCGTCTACCTTTACCCCTTCATCCTTCACCTCAATTTGTGAATGTATGTGTCGTTGTTCAGTTATTTTTCAGTCATGTCAGACACTTTGGGACCCCATTTGAGATTTTCTTGGCAAAGATACTGGAGTGGTTTGCCATTTCCTTCTCCAGCTCATTTTACAGATGAGGAAACTGAGGCAAACAGGGTTAAGGGACTTGCCCAAGGTCACATAGCTAGTAAATGTCTGAGGCCATATTTGAACTCAGGAAGATGAGTCTTCCTGACTCCAGGTTCAGCATGCTACCCATGTGCAACCTTGCTACTTTTATGTGCATCCTATATGACAGCTTTATTTTTAAAAATTTTACTCTGTCTCTGTTTCCTGAGTTCTGTGATTTCCTAGTATGTTCTGTCTCTCACTGTGGCCAGTAACTAGAAGAAGAGGTACTGTTTTGAAAGACAGAAGTTGCCCAAAAATTTCTGACCATTTTACAGGACTTTGTTCCCTCTCCCCAAAGTGGTTATGGGGCAGTCCTATTGATGTGGGCTAAAATGTCTCATGAACCTTGCCAAATAGCTGTGAACAATCAAAAGATCATAGAAACAATAACTAGTTGATTTGAATGGGCTACCTTTCAGATAAGACATATGAGTGGCTTTGATTCACAATTATGAGAAAACCCCTAGTACAGGATTTTCAGTTTCCCAGTCACACAGAACTAGGTTCAAATGATGCTCAATTTCCATAATCACTGCCTTCCTTAGAGTCTGCAGAAAAGAGCAAAATTTGACAGAAAGCTGCCCCAGGGTACTTAACATATCATTAGCATCCCATTGCAGTTTGCCCCCCACCCCAAGTAGACAGAGTGAATCATGGGTAAAGCCACACAGACCAAAGTGGTCTGTAAGTAAAGTGACATCAATTCCCTGGAGACACAAGGCAACAACTGCCCAAGCAAATGGCCTCTTCTTTAGTAACTAATTATAAAAAGCATTCCAGAGAAACCCTACCCATCTTTTATCTTTGTCTGCTTTACTTTCCTGTGGTGCCTTATTTACTTGCTTCTTCTTTTACTAGCTACTCTATCGCTATATTCTCTAATAATAAAGCTTGTTTCTTCACAATGGAGTCAGCCTGAGCTGTCACTCCATTCTTTGGATGAGACTTCAGTCAGCCTTGCCTGTATCAGTATCTCAATGAAAAGCTGCTTAAGAACTCCGAGTGTTGCTCAGCCTACTGGAGCTCCAGGATTGAATGAGGAGATCTTGCTATCCCATGTAGGTTCTCTCAACCAAATTCCAGTATTATTCCAGTACAAGCCAATGAGGATGAGCTCAAATTGAGCCTATAAAGCACCACATGGGGTTACAGTTGTTGTTGATATTCTTGCTGGTCAGTTTCAGCTGCCCAGTTCCAACATTAATAGATATGGACCATGCTCCAGAAAAAGAACAAATTTATTAATGGTGTTTCTTTTTATACTTTTTTTTTGCCACAGGGTCATAAACAGAGCTGGAAGGTATAGTAGAGGCTATTAAGCCCAACTCTTTCATTTTAGAAATGAGGGGACTGATGCAGTAAAAGGTTAAGTAACTTGCCCAGGGTCACATCAAGGATCAATTTTTGAGGCTGGATTTGAACTCACCTCTTCCTAAGTCAAAGCCCAGCTCTCTTTCCACTAAATTACTTCTATTTGGTTTTTTTTTCATTTTTAATTCATTTTTATTTTTATTTTCAGTTCCAAATTCTTCCCCTTTCTTGTTCCTCCCCCATTCATTGAGAAGGCAATAAAAATAAAAACTATTACAGATATGTATAGACATGCAAAATAAATTTCCTCACTAGCCATGTTCCAAAAGGATAAAAAGGAAAGAAGAAAGAACTAGAAGGAAAATGTTTCCATCTGTACTCTTAAATCCATCAGTTCTCTTTATGAAAAAATAGCATGGGAATTTTGTTCATTAGGGTTCTCAAGTGTTTCAGACCTGATTATCTCTTGGTTCTGTTTGCTTCTCTTTGCATCAGTTCATACAGCTCTTCTCAGGTGTCTCTCAAAGCATCCTCCTCATCATCATTTTTTAAAACACAATAATATTCCATCATATCCATATAGCATAACTTGTTTATCCATCCCCACCTAATGGGCATCCCCTCAGTTTCCAATTCTCTATTTAAGTAGAACATGCTTTTGTCTATGGACATTGTTAGTCTTTAATTTATAAAAGTGGAATTATATCCTTGCATTTTATTCCACATAAAAAACAGCCATCATTTACTTATACTGGGAGTTAATCAAATTTTAAACAAACATATATTTAGCCTACAGAATAAAAGACTAAACAATACATGAGTAAGCTCTTTTTTTTCTGTGATGTAGGATAGATGATAGATGCAGATAGATGACACACAGAAATGATAAATGTAGATAGACAATAAAGATAGGTAGATGATAGGTTTGTTATTATTTTGTTGTTTTTAATTGTGTACAACTCTTTGTGACCCCTTTGAGGTTTTCTTGAGAAATATTGAAATGGTTTGTGATTTCCTTCTCCATCTCATTTTACAGATGAGGAAAATGAGGCCCACAGGTAAAGGTGATTTGCCCAGGTTCACACAGCAAGGTAGAGTCTGAAGCCAGATTTGAACTCAGGAAGGTGAGTCTTACTGACTCTAGGCCCAGCACTCTATTATCCACTGGGCCTCCTAGCTCCAGGAATATAATATGTATTCCATTAATGGAAATTCTGAAATTGGTTCTTCCATTTCACAATTGATAAATATTCACTTTGTTTCAGATTTTTGTTGCTACCAAGAGTTTTACTACAAATATTTTAGTATATACAGCATTCCCCTCACCCCAAGGCTTCCTTCCATTAACATAATTGGATCAATGAATATAGGCAATTTGTAACTTTTCTTACATAATTACAAAGCGATCAGTCTCCATCAACAGTCTATTTGTGTTTCTAGCTCCCCATAGCCCTTCCAACATTGATTTTTTTTCATCTTTCATCTTCTTTGCTAATTTGATAAGTGTGAGGTGGTTTTATAAAGGTATTTTAATTTGTTTCCCTTTTAATTCGAGACTCAAATTATTTTTACATGCTATCTTTTGAAAACTTTCTCATTTTTCTAATGGTGAATAGTTTCTAGTTTTACATATCATATAAAAATCATTTATCAGATCATGTCAGATTTTTATTAGAAAAGTTTGATAAAAAAATTTTCCCAACTATGCCCAAAGGGCGACAAAAGAATATCTACCCTTTGACCCAGCCATAGCACTGCTGGGTCTGTACCCCAAAGAGATAATGGACACAAAGACTTGTACAAGAATATTCATAGCTGTGCTCTTTGTGGTGGCCCCAAACTGGAAAACGAGGGGATGCCCATCAATTGGGGAATGGCTGAGCAAATTGTGGTATATGTTGGTGATGGAATACTATTGTGCTAAAAGGAATAATAAAGTGGAGGAATTCCATGAAGACTGGAACAACCTCCAGGAAGTGATGCAGAGCGAGAGGAGCAGAACCAGGAGAACATTGTACACAGAGACTAATACACTGTGGTATAATCGAACGTAATGGACTTCTCCATTAGTGGCGGTGTAATGTCCCTGAACAACTTGCAGGGATCCAGGAGAAAAAAACACCATTCATAAGGAAAGGATAAACTATGGGAGTGGAAACACCGAGAAAAAGCAACTGCCTGAATACAGAGGTTGAGGGGACATGACAGAGGAGAGACTCTAAACAAAGCAATGGGTTCAAATCAAGAAAACATCTAATGCCCAGTGGACTTATGCGTCGGCTATGGGGGGTGGGGGGGAGGAAAAGAAAATGATCTATGTCTTTAACGAATAATGCTTGGAAATGATCAAATAAAATATATTTTAAAAAAAAATTTCCCAATTATACTCTCATTATTCTAGCTGAACTAGTTTTTTCATGCAAAAAAATTCAATTTTTAAATAGTCAAAATTTTCTTTTTTGACATTTTTATCTTTACCTCCCTATCTATAAATTTGCATAATTCTGCATATCCATTTATTCTTATGGCTCAATAAGGTTCCCTCACATTGATATATCACAGATTATTCAGTCATTTTCCAAACAATGGACTATTACAAATAAAGTTGCTCTGAATGTTTTTCTATGGTTAGGTCTTTTTTCCTACTTTTAATAAGATCATTGGAATACAGCTCTTGTAGAAGGATTATTGGGTCAAAGTTTGGTAATTCAAATGACCTATTTCTAAGTTATTTTCCAAAAGATCACACTAATTCCCAGTTCTGCTAATGACATGAATGTGCATGTTTACTCCAAGACTATCCCATTTATTTAGACCATCAGCAGGGGTTTGGGGGAGATGGTAGGGTCTGGTTCCATGATTTTATCAGTATAAGGAATTTTATTTGGGAAAATTATTTCCCAATACAGATGGGTTAATTATTCTGCCATTTATAATTTTAAAGAGTTGCCAAAGTCTCTGAAAAGTTAAATGATTTTCCCATGGTACTGTGGCTAGTATCTTCCAGAGGTAATACTTGAAACCAGGGCTTTCTAACTATAATGATTCTCTATTTAAAATGCCAACATCTTAGTGCATTGTTTCCTCAAAAATATTAAATAACCCAGAGGAAGACATTCAGTACATTCAATTAATGATTTATCAAAAAAGCATAGAAAAGAATAGTACTTGGTATGAGAAAAACAGGGAAGACTTGTTCTTGGCTCCAGAGGAGAAAGTCCCCACTTTGTTAAAATCATGGATCCAGCTAAGTACCAAGTATCATTATCATCATCATCACCATCATTATCATCATTCACAGTTTTCACCTATGGTCCAGCACCCTAAGACCTGTATATATCCAAATACCAGGCTCAATGCTAGAAATCATTCTTTTACCCTTACTATAGTTGTTTGTTCATATTCAATATGTCATGTCATATCAATATGTCAATATGTCAATGAATATGTCATAGTGACATATTCACTATGTATATATATATATGTATATATACACACACATATTATATATACAGAATCCCAAAAGTCTGAGTGTAATTTGAGTGGATAATTAATTTATGAAATTGTGAGATGGAGCCGGCACACCTGGTTCTTTTGGGTACTTTGCTGTGAGAGATCACTATGGCTGTGGGAAGCAAGGCAGCAACCACGCTTTAATAAGCACAGAGGTATATATATGTAGCAGCACAGAAAGTCCAGAGCCTAGTGGCAAAAGTGGATACAGAGGCAGATGGCATAGAGATGGAGAATAGAGTGGAGAAGGAAGGCAGGGAGCTGTGAGGGAAATAATGGGGAGGGGAGGGGAAGAAGCACAGGTAACCCATGGGTTGGAGTTGGGAGCACTTGGCAGCATGGACCCAATGGAGATGGGAGGGGGCCTAAAAGGCAGGAGTTGGGGGTCCTCATTTTATATAGTCTGGGGGTGGAGACTCTCATCTGTGCCACGTTGGGGTTAGTTCATTAACATATCCAGACTCTCTAAAGTTGAAGATAAAACATTAAAGTTAAACTAGCCACACCATATCAGAATTATCAGAGCCATCGGATGTTCTAGTGGTCTTTCTGTGGATGTCTGGAACTTGTCTGAGATTTCCAAATCCTAAGGCCAAAAAAGCCCTGACAGCAGTAACTAGATGGCTTCCCCTGATTCAGCACGCATTACGAAGATAAGATTTTTGGTTAACCTGTGATGGAATTTGTAAATTATGCTTCTTTGATCTTTGGGACCATTTGTGACTTCTAAGTTTTCTCCTTTTCAGTCTTACTTCCCATTGTTGCTTTATGCTGACACTCTAGTAATATTGACAAGGAGAGGAGGAGGTGGTCAGGAGATAGGATTTGAACAGTTTTAACTTAAAACTGCACTAAGATTTTTTGAACACCCTTCATGTGGTTTTTGTTTAATCCCCTACCTCCTGTCTTAGAATTGATACTAAATATTGGTTCCAAAACAAGAAGAGCAGTAGGGTTAGGCAATTGGGGGTAAGTGACTTGCCCAGGGTCACACAGCTAGGAAGTATCTGAGACCACATTTGAGCCCAGATCTTCTTGACGCCAGGCCTGGAGCTCTGTCCACTGAACCACCTGACTGCCCCTCTTGTCTGGTTATAGAAGTCCTTTAATACACATCATCTCATTTCATTCTCTTAACAACTTTAAGAGACAAAAATTTTTTTCTGATTATTTTCCATAATTTTACAAATGAGATAATGTAAGGGTCAGAAATATTAAATAGCTTATCTTGAGCCATACAATTAGTTGGCATAGAAAGGAGAAAACCCTCCGCTAGTCTATACTCCCTCAAGCCATTTCATTAGGAACTCCTCTTGCCTGGTGCCAGGAGTCTAAACTCTTGGGTCCCTGCAAGGCTGCCTTCTCAGTGTCTCTAATGTAGTCCAGAGATAGGAGTGGGATTATTTCTTTATTGTACAAATGCTGAGACTGGGACCCTCACAGGAACAAGCCCAAAGAGACTTGCTAATTAGGAATGTGTTTTCTGAGGTACCAGGAAGAACCTTTTCCCTCACACTCCTCCTTTCTGTTGTGTGACAAACTTTTAAGAGAGTTTCATTCCACAATTGAGCGTGGAAGAGCAACAAAAAGACTTCAGCTCTATACTGTAATCTGTAAATTACTAATATCAGATTCTTTTCTGAGATAGGAATTTTGATATGCTGGAGGAGAAGGGAGGAAAAGGTGGGAGAAAGGTTCATTTTTTAGTCATTTCTTATGTCTGCTTCTTCTTGATCCCATTGGGAGTTTTCTTGGCAAAGATCCTGGAATGATTTGCCATTTCCTTTCTCCAGCTCATTTCACAGAAGAGGAAACCAAGGAAAATAGGGTGACTTGACTTACTTAGACTCACACAGCTAATCTCTAAGGCTGGATTTGAACTCAGGTCTTCTTTACCACAAGCCCAGCATGCTATCCATTGAGCCACCTACCTGCTCTAGAGACAAAAATATTGAATGCCTAAATTTGGATATAGTGGTGTGAAAGAGACTACAGGATGGTAGCATTAGATAGGTATGGATGAGAGGAAAGGCTGGAACACTAACTTCTTTCAAGTTTTGTTTAAGACTCCCTTTTCACAGTATATTAAGGTTGGGTCCAAAACTAAGAACCTCTTCTACTGTACTGTATTAGATTTTTTTAAATTAGCTTAGTGTAGATACCCATTTTTCAAAGCAAAAAGAAGCTAATTTAAATAATCTTTCAGAATAGCATTTCTAAGGGGAATTTTTCTACAAACAAAAACAAAGCCTCGATTTCCAATAAACTTGTCATAGCAGATAGAACCAATATGACCTGAAGACACACTTGGAAAGATTCAAGATGCCTCAGATGAATAGGGAAATCTGCTATTTGTAACTGGTTCCTGATAGCCTTATCACTGAGTCTCAGTCCTGAGGGAAAGAGAGCTTAAAAGTTTTATTCTCTAACCCAGACACTGTCACTGTTGTTATGCTGAGATTCTAGAAGACGGTAAAATCAGAGCATTGAATGTTGGGAACTAGACAGGACTTCCAAAATTATCTTATCCAGCAGCTTCATTTTTTAGGTGAAAAAGCTAAGGCAAATGCAATTTACCTGACATATAAATGACCAAAGTTGATAAACAGGAAGTTTTCAAAGGAAGAAATCTGAGCTCTATCAACAATCAGATTTTTTAACTGTTCTGAATCACTAATAATTAGAAAAATTCAAACTAAACAACTTGGAGATTCTACCTTACACATATCAGATTGACACAGAAGACAAAATAAGAAAATAACATGTTTTACGGTACAATAATATTCTGTTACATTTATATACCACAATTATTAGACATTTCCCAATAGGAGGATGGATATTCCTATATTCCTTTGGCTTCTAATTTTTGGTTTAAAAACAATGAACTGCAATAAATATTTTTGCACATATAGAACCTTTGCACATTATAGAGCTGTGATTTGACCCATATACAGAAAGAAATTTGGAGGGGCAGATAGAGATCCAGGCTTAGAGAGAGGCAACTCTTGATTCAAATCTAGCCTCAGACATGTCCTAGCCATGTGACCCTGGGCAAGTCACTTAACCCTAATTGCTTAGCCCTTACTATACTTCTGCCTTAGAACCAATATACAGTATGGATTCTAAGACAGATGGGGGGGAAGGGAAGAGGAAGAAAGAAAGAAGGAAAGGGAAGAAGAAAGAGAGGAGAAAGGGAGGGAGGGAGGGAAGGAAAAAAGGTGGAAGAAGGGAGGGTAAGGGAGGAAATGAGGGAGGGACATGAATTACTGAGCAACTTTTTATGTCCAAGTCCAAATTACCTTCCAGAATGATTGTTCCCATGTTTAGGTCCACCAGTAGTGTACCATCAGTGGATCCATTTTCCCAAAGTCCCTCCAATAGTAATCATTTTAATTTTAGTTATCCTCCTTGTCAATCTGATGAGTGTTAAAAATAATTTCAAAAAGGAAGGAGAGCATATGCTGCAGATGTAGAATGTTGCATGCATTTTCAGATGAAGGCACTATAATAATAGTTTTGCTTAACTGTTTTACTTTGCTACATCCTGTAAATGTTTAAAATTTAAAAATCATTAAAACATTTTAATGATAAACCTCGAGTCCAAAAGAATTAATATGAAATATTATTCATCTCCTGACAGAGGTAAGGAACTCACACTGCATAAAGAGACATGCAATATCAGATGTAGCTAATGGGAATATTTGTTTTGTAAAACTATGTGGAAATGTGTCAAGGAATTTGTTTTTGGGGACTTTTTCTTTTTTTGAGTGAACAATAGAGGTGGGGTAGTGGGAGGGACAGATTAAAAATATACTTTACTTGAAAAATAATAAATTATTAACTCAGTAAGGAGAAGAAAAGGGAGGAGGGTGAGGAAGAAGAAAGAAGAAAGAAGAAGGAAGAAGAAGAAGAAGGAGGAGGAGGAGGAGGAGGAGGAGGAGAAGGAGAAGGAGAAGGAGAAGAAAGAAAGGAGAAGAAGAAGGAGAAGGAGAAGGAGAAGAAGAAGGAGAAGAAGGAGGAGAAGAAGAAGGAGAAGGAGAAGAAGGAGAAGAAGGAGAAAAGAAGAAGAAGAAGAAGAAGAAGAAGAAGAAGAAGAAGAAGAAGAAGAAGAAGAAGAAGAAGAAGAAGAAGAAGAAGATGAAGAAGAAGAAAGAAAGAAAGAAAGAAAGAAAGAAAGAAAGAAAGAAAGAAAGAAAGAAAGAAAGAAAGAAAGAAAGAAAGAAAGAAAGAAAGAAAGAAAGAAAGAAAGAAAGAAAGAAAGAAAGAAAGAAAGAAAGAAAGAAAGAAAGAGGAGGAGGAGGAAGAAATGATGATGATGATAAAGGAGGAAGGTGAAGAGGAAAGAAGAAAGTCAATGCAGGGGGATTGCTCCTAAATTTACAAGATAAAAAGAGGAGGAGGAGGAGGAGGAGGAGGAAGAGGAGGAGGAGGAAGAGGAGGAGGAGGAAGTGAAGGCCCAGAAAATCAAGTCATTTGTCCAAGGGTACAGAGACACTCCATAGCAAAGATAGAACCCAGGGTTCTTGGGATCCAGTCTGGAACCCCTGTTCTTTCCACAGTATCATAGTGAGAATTGAAGTTGACTCTTGGAGAGGTGTCTATTTTGTGTAAACTGGACAACTCCTTTCAGAGACTGAGGAGATTGTTTGCCTTCCTTGATACTTAAGGCATAAAAGGTCCAGTGTATGTGGAATTAGAACTAGCGGTTTTAAACAGAATTCCCACTGTCCCACCAGAATGCATTTTTGATTGTACTGGTTGGTTGCCATGGAGAATGTGGAGGGGGAGGGGAGTAATTCTTTTATCTGAAGTAGTGTCTTTTTTTCATCTTAGTAATTATACCCTTTTAATCCTTTGCAACAAGTTTTTTTTTTTTTAATCACATTTTATGGTCCACAAGTGCCTCTTTACATAACAAACCTGAAAATGAACCACTAGACTGGCCTCTAGACCCCAAAATACCATCAGTGGAAAGAATTTTTGAATATAAACAATAGATACTTTAATGATGAAGTTAGAGAAGACCTTTAATCTAGTATCCAGATATTAATATGGCTATTACAGGGTAATTTTTTTTTTCTAATTACCATCTTTCCATTACTCAGACCCTACCTTCCCTTGTGTATTTGGAATGACAAAAAGTCTGAAAGGTTGGTCATCTGGACCACTCACTTTGTTCCTCAGTTTGCTTATCTACAAAATGGAGACAATAATAATTGTAATCTCTCTCCCAAAGTTGTTGGGAAAGCACTTTATAAACCTTAAAGTATTAATGTAAATTCTTATTACAGAATTTGTATCATAAAACAATACAAAAGGCATCTAGGTGGCATAGCAAATAGAGCACTAGACTTAGAGTCAGAAAGACCTGACTTCAAAAACTGCCTCAGTTCTTATGTAACCCTCTGTAGGGAAAGCCTCAGTTTCCTCATCTATAAAATGAGGATAAGACCTAGGGTTGTTATGAGTATCCACTGATATAACATACATAAAACTCTCTACAAACCTTAAAGTGATATATAAATTCGAGGTAGCTATTACATTATAGGCTGTTTATCCATCTGTTGCTTATCCTTAGTAGCCTGTGTCCCAGAATCCCTTATCTCTGGATTTACAAACCAAATTCAATCTTAAGGCTTAACTTCCAAATCATCGCCTTTGACTTTTATTGCCCCAATTCAGAGTTGCCTTTGGGAAGTCTCAGACCATATAATTCAAGTAATTCTCATGTCTAGGTCCCCAAATATTGGATTAAAAGGTCCCCAGATCCCATGCAAGTTCTCAAAGCAATCATGTATAAATTTCTCATGAGGCATCCTTTATTCCACCACACACACATACACACATACACACATGAAAATTGATACGGTTTTCCTTTCCTTGATAAATCCCACCTTTCTCTGTGACCCTAAAGTTCTCTATACTCATAGCACATTGTATGTCACAGACTTTCCTTGAAAGGGAAACAAATTTGGGTCTTCCAGGGAAGGCAGTCTTCCTCCATAGCATTCCAGTGAATCCTCCCTCTCACCCTTGAGACATATAGGCATGTAATCTTATGATTCCATTTTAAGGTGATTGGACTTGAGGAAGGAAATGAACTTGAGATTGCTGTGGTAGGAACCCTCTCTTCCACTGGATCTGCACTGTCCAAATAACTCATAGTGATAACAGAGGATCAGGGATAATGATGGTTTCACAAAAAAAAGAGAGAGAGAGAGAGAGAGAGAGAGAGAGAGAGAGAGAGAGGGAGAGAGAGAAAAGAGAAAATAAGATGAACTAAATTTGTTTTTTAAAAATATGTGTGAGCTGCAGGAAGTTCAGAAGGGGGTAGTCAAGCAAGTCAATGTTGGTACAAAATGATCATGTTAAACTTAATATATACCTCTGAAAAATAATAGGCAGTATAGACTCATCTCATGTGCAATCTTTTTTCTCATTTTTCTTTATAAATACATGTTTGTTGATTATATAGTTCATAATATATTTTTAAGCAGCTAAAGTCTGGGTCTTTTGTTCTCCATCTCATCTCAAGCTCCCCTGCTGCTTCTCCAGATTCAGAACCACATGCACAATCCTCTTCCATTTTCCAAGAGTTTGACACTGCTCATGATAGCCTTCTCTTCCAGGAGGATGTGTTCTGAGAATCCCACATTTGGAACTCAGAGGATGTAGTTTTATTTGCACAGGCAAAAAGGGAATACTAAGCAATAAAAAAAATCATAGAATGATTACAAAAGAATTCAGTAACTTACTTCTACTCATACAATCAAGGCAAATATTCAGGTCTCTTTGGGTCATTGGCACAGTTTCATTTCTGAAACTGCTACTTAGTTATTTTACATTTCATCTCTACTGAGTTGTCTAAGTGGACTCCTTTTAGGTTGTCTCTTTTCAGTCTGAACTGTCTCTTCTGCTGTTGCTACTATAATTGCTCTACAATAGCCATACCAGGATGTTCAAATGTTTGGTAATGGAAACATGTTAGCTGTTTTGTTTGTTTGTTTGCTTTCAGATGCCACCATACTCTATATCGAAGGAAAGCAAAAGAATATGGGAGGCAATCCTATTGTAGATACAGACATGTCAAAAATTCATCACCCTGGAAAAAGCATTTGATAAAATACAACACCCATTCCTATTAAAAACACTAGAAAGCATAGGAATAGAAGGGTCGTTCCTAAAAATAATAAACAGTATATATCTAAAACCATCAGCTAATATCATCTGCAATGGGGATAAACTAGACGCATTCCCAATAAGATCAGGAGTGAAACAAGGATGCCCATTATCACCTCTACTATTTGACATTGTGCTAGAAACACTAGCAGTAGCAATTAGAGAAGAAAAAGAAATTGAAGGCATCAAAATAGGCAACGAGGAGACCAAGATATCACTCTTTGCAGATGACATGATGGTCTACTTAAAGAATCTTAGAGATTCAACCAAAAAGCTAATTGAAATAATCAACAACTTTAGCAAAGTTGCAGGATACAAAATAAACCCACATAAATCATCAGCTTTTCTATATATCTCCAACACAGCTCAGCAGCAAAAACTAGAAGGAGAAATCCCATTCAAAATCACCTTAGACAAAATAAAATACCTAGGAATCTACCTCCCAAGACAAACACAGGAACTATATGAACACAACTACAAAACACTCTCCACACAACTAAAGCTAGACTTGAGCAATTGGAAAAACATTAACTGCTCATGGATAGGACGAGCCAATATAATAAAAATGACCATCCTACTCAAACTTATTTATCTATTTAGTGCCACTACCCATTGAACTACCAAAATACTTCTTCACTGATTTAGAAAAAACCATAACAAAATTCATTTGGAACAACAAAAGATCAAGGATATCCAGGGAAATAATGAAAAAAAAACACATATGATGGGGGCCTTGCAGTCCCTGACCTTAAACTATATTACAAAGCAGCAGTCATCAAAACAATTTGGTACTGGCTAAGAAACAGAAAGGAAGATCAGTGGAATAGACTGGGGGAAAGTGACCTCAGCAAGACAGTATATAATAAACCCAAAGATCCCAGCTTTTGGGACAAAAATCCACTAATCGATAAAAACTGCTGGGAAAATTGGAAGACAGTGTGGGAGAGACTAGGAATAGATCAACACCTCACACCCTACACCAAGATAAATTCAAAATGGGTGAGTGAATTAAACATAAAGAAGGAAACCATAAGTAAATTGGGTAAACACAGAACAGTATACATGTTAGACTTTTGGGAGGGGAAAGACTTTAAAGCCAAGCAAGACATAGAAAGAATCACAAAATGTAAAATAAATAATTTTGACTACATCAAATTAAAAAGCTTTTGCACAAACAAAACCAATGTAACTAAAATCAGAAGGGAAACAACAAACTGGGAAAAAATCTTCATAGAAACCTCTGACAAAGGTTTAATTACTCAAATGTATAAAGAGCTAAATCAACTGTACAAAAAATTCAAGCCATTCTCCAATTGATAAATGGGCAAGGGACATGGATAGGCAGTTCTCAGATAAAGAAATCAAAACTATTAATAAGCACATGAAGAAGTGTTCTAAATCTCTTATAATCAGAGAGATGCAAATCAAAACAACTCTGAGGTATCACCTCACACCTAGCAGATTGGCTAACATGATAGCAAAGGAAAGTAATGAATGCTGGAGGGGATGTGGCAAAGTAGGGACATTAATTCATTGCTGGTGGAGTTGTGAACTGATCCAACCATTCTGGAGGGCAATTTGGAACTATGCCCAAAGGGCGACAAAAGAATATCTACCCTTTGATCCAGCCATAGCACTGCTGGGTCTGTACCCCAAAGAGATAATGGACAAAAAGACTTGTACAAAAATATTCATAGCTGCGCTCTTTGTGGTGGCCAAAAATTGGAAAATGAGGGGATGCCCATCAATTGGGGAATGGCTGAGCAAATTGTGGTATATGTTGGTGATGGAATACTATTGTGCTAAAAGGAATAATAAAGTGGAGGAGTTCCATGGAGACTGGAACAACCTCCAGGAAGTGATGCAGAGTGAGAGGAGCAGAACCAGGAGAACATTGTACACAGAGACTAATACAGTGTGGTATAATCGAATGTAATGGACTTCTCCATTAGTGGCGGTGCAATGTCCCTGAACAATTTGCAGGGATCTAGGAGAAAAAACACCATTCATAAGCAGAGGATAAACTGTGGGAGTAGAAACACGGAGGAAAAGCAACTGCCTGAATACAGTGGTTGAGGGGACATGACAGAGGAGAGACTCTAAATGAACACTCTAATGCAAATATTATCAACATAGCAATGGGTTCAAATCAAGAAAACATGTAATGCCCAGTGGATTTACGCATCGGCTATGGGGGGTAGGGGGAAGGAAAAGAAAATGATCTATGTCTTTAATGAATAATGCTTGGAAATGATCAAATAAAATATTTTTTTAAAAAGAAGATCTGTAAGCTATCAATAACCATATGAGAGTAGGTTACACACTATTAAGAAAAATGGAAATTGATGTAATTCTGAGATTTAATTTTTTATCATCAGATTGGCAAATGTGAAAAAAGATGAGAATGCTAAATGTTGGAAGACAGGCAGATTAATTCACTGTTGGTGGAGCTATGAACTATCCCAACAATTCTGAAAAGCAATTGGAAACTATAACCAAAAAGTCACAGTGACACATATTCTTTAATGAAAGAGTACTGCTAATAGACATCTACACCAAAAGTGTTAGGGACAATGAGAAAAGTCTCATTTTTTAAAAAATGTAGAACAAGGCATTTTATAATAGCAAAGAATTAGCAGTAAAGTGGACACATTGACTGGGGAATGGTAAAACAAATTGTGGTGTTTAAATATTGTGAAATATTTTTGAGTGCTAAGAAATAAATAAAGAGAATTCAGAGAACCATGGGAAGATGAAAACAAAGAGATGAAGAAAAAATTAAATAGTACCAGAAGAAGAATTTACACAATGACCACAATAATGTAAAGGAAAATCACACTGATCAACATGGTGAACAACAAACATGATGAAACATGTCTTCTCTTTCTCAAAAGAGAGGTGGTAGAATAAACATTTGGAATAGAGACATGCATTTCTGGACACAATCAATGTGCTGATTTTTTTTTGTTGGACTGTACTTATTTATTACAAGGTATAGGCACTTAAGAGATAAGTGAGAGTGACAACAATGTTCTTTTTAAAAGAGCATCAATGAAATTTTAAAAAATTTTGTCACGATTCTCAAAGAATAATGAAATTCATTTTTTAAAATCAAAGAAAAATTCATAGAGAAAATAGTCCTTTCTCCCATTACAAAACTGGACATAGTGAAAGTCAAAGTCAGAGAAGGGTCATGATCTGTATCAATAAAGAGAAAACTCACACTAACAAAATTATTGATCCTTAATGTCCTAGAGTGCATTACAATCTCATAGTCACTTCATTTTTACTCATACTCAAGAATTATAAGAGCTTAATTGCTACTATTCAGGATCTTCTTTCTTATTATTTTCTCTTGTGATTTATTAAGCCCTCCTTCCATTGTTTTTACTTCTCCATTAGTGTATTTGTCTTTCATGAGGTCTAATTTTCTGATTTCACAAGTTCCCTGGCGCCCCCGCCCACCCTTTTACAGGGATTTTTGTCTCCGCACCACTCGAATTTTCAATAAAGCCCTCTATGTTGGGTCAAAAAAAAAATTCTGTAAATACTTAAAGTTGGTCAATTAACTGTCTTGAGCCAATCCCCTATATATTTATCTTCCTTCCCAGTACCCCTCATGAGTGAATCCAGAGACAGGCCTTGGTGTGAACTGAAGCTAAAGGTCTCCCATGACACTAATAGAGAAATCTCTGGCCCGAGATCTGAGAAGATACGAGATCATGAATTGCAGTGGAATGACCATCTGAACATTATCCTTGTACTACAAAGTTGGAAGGAGGAGTTATTTTTGTCTACAATTTGGCATAGGTTTCTCGTTAAATTTATTATTTATTTTAAACATTTGTTTATTTTTAAATTTTGAGTTCCAGATTATCTCCCTCCCTCCCATGCCCTTTCCCACCCATTGAGAAGGCAAGCAATATTATCATTTATACACATGAAATCATGCAAAACATATTTCCATATTAGCCATATTTCCCCCCAAAAAGCAAGAAAAATAAAGTGAGAAAATTATACTTCAATTTGCTTTCAGCATTCATTATTTCTCTCTCTGGAAGTGGATAGCATTTTTTTTATCATGATTCCTTTGGAATTGTTTTGGATCATGGTATTGATCAAAGTAACCAAGTCTTTCACAGCTGATCATAATTACAACATTGTTATTGTGCACAATGATCTCCCAGTTCTTCTCACCTCACTTTTGCATCAGTTTATATGAATCTTCCTTTGTTTTTCTGAAACCCATATCACCATTTCTTATAGCATAGTAATACTCCATCACAATCATATGCCATAATTTGGTCAGCCATTCCCTAACTGATGAGCATCCTCCCAATTTCCAATTCCTTGCCACCACAAAAAATTACTGCTAAAATATTTTGTACATAGTGGTGCTTTTCCTTTTTCTTTGATCTCTTTGAAATACAGACATAATCATGGTATTGCTAGGTCAAAGAGTATACATAGTTTTATAGGCCTTTAGGTATACTTCTAAAATTCTCCTCCAGAATAATTGGACCAGTTTATTTTCCCCCAAAACCTTTCAGCATTTGTCATTTTTGGTAGGTATGAGGTGGTATTTCAGAGTTGTTTCAATTTGCTTTTCTCTAATCAATAATGACTTAGAGTATTTTCCCCAGTGCATCTTTCTTTTTCCACCCCCTTTTTTGAGATCTTCCCAACATAATCAACTCACACTCATACCTTCTGTCTATATAAACTCCTTTTAACAGCTCTAATAGTGATGCTCTAATAGTAATGATAAGTACTTACATATATGATATTCGCATATAGGAATGTAAGCAGTTTTAAAGCTTTGAGTCTTATGACTATTTTTTCATATTTACCTTTTTTGTGCTTCTCTTGAGTCTTTTCTTTGAATGTCAATTTTTCTTCATGGTTTTAATATTGGGAATATTTATTTGAAAGTCCTATATTTCATGAAATATCCATTTTTTCCCTGAGGGATTTTACTCAATTTTTCTACATAGGTCATTCTTGGTTGTAAACCTAGCTCCTTTGCCTTCCAGAATACCATATTCTAATCCTCCTGCTCCTTTAAGTCAGAAGCCACTAAATCTTGTGTGATCCAGAATGTGACTCTACAGTATTTCATTTGTTTCTGTTTTGTTGTTCTTTGACCTGGGAGCTCTGAAATTTGGCTATAAAGAATATTCCTGAGAGTTTTCATTTTGGGATATTTTTTTCAAAAAGTGATCAGTGAATTCTTTCAATTCCTATTTTATACCATAAATCTAAGATATGAGGGCAGTTTTCTTGATAACTTTTTGAAATATGATGCCTAGGTTATTTCTTACATCATGGCTTTCAAGAAATCTATAATCATTCTCAAATTCTCTTTCCTCAATCTGTTTTCCAGGTCTGTTGTTTTTCCAATGAGATGTTTCACATTTTTTCTTTTTTTTCCCTTCATTCTTTTTGCTTTGTTTTATTGTTTCTTTTTGTCTCATGGAGTCTCTAGCTTCCACTTGCTCAATTCTAATTTTGAAGTAATTATTTTCTTCAGTGAGCTTTTATAACTCTTTTTTCCATTGGGGTAATTCTGCTTTTTAAGAAGTTCTTTCCTTCAGTGATTCTTTTTGCCTCTTTTACCACTAGGTCAATTCTGTTTTGTTTTGTTTTTTAAGTGTTATTTCCTTCACTATTTTTGGTGCCTCTTTTACCAAGCTGTTAATTCTATTTTCATAATTTTCTTGCATCACTCTCATTTCTTTTCCCATTTTTTCCTTACTTTAACTTCTTTTAGGAAATTTGGTTGGGCTTGGATTCAGGTAACATTTTTCTTTTGGGCTTTATTTGTAGTTGTTTTCACATTGTTATCTTCTTCTGAGCATATATCTTGGTGTTCCCTGCCACCATGGGAGATTTTTATGATCAAGTTTGTGCTCATTTTTCCAGCCTAGTTTTTGTACTTTCAAGGTGGTAGTATCCTGTGAAATGTATAGTGACTGCTCTTCTGGTCTGTGTTCTGGTCTTTACCAAGGAAGAGCTGCTGGTCCCTGGTAGCTACATATATTATCCCTCCTCTCTACTTTGGTCCTCTGACCATGGCTTTGTGTTTCTCTCCTCTCATAAGGTAAAAATACTACAACGCAAAGATCAGGGAATAGAGGCAACAGATGGCATTTTCTTTCCCCAGCAATCACTGACTTTTTCCTGGAATCAAAGAAAATTATTGAAAAATCATTAACACAGACTAAAGATGAGACCTTTCTTATATGTAAAGCATAAGTTGAGAAGACATTTTGTACTGTTGTATCTCACTAATTAATAGGAAAAGGATGCCATTACACATAGCATAGATGGTTGGTGTGAGGCTTGAACAATCAATCTGAAGTCAAACATGTTTTTCCTAGAATTTCCTAGGGGAAAAAACTCAGACTGTCCAGATCTTCAACCTTTGATCTTTTATCAAAGGCTTTGGCTAACTGTAAAAAAATATCCTTCATAAATCTCACTGAGATATATAAGATATGTACATGAGGTATCTTGCTTTTTTATGGAATCTCGTGTTCTTTTCCTTTTTTAATGTTTAATTGATTTTTTAAAACATCACTGTCACTTTCTAGTGATTCTCTTTCACTCACTCACCACCACTCCCTTATTACCAATAGGTATATAATCAAGCCAGAAAGATCTAAACATTGGTAATAATATATGCCTATTTCTGCCCCTGTTGCCTACTACCTGACTGCAAAAAGGGCAATCATGAGTACTTTGAAGTCCCAATTGGTCACCATATTGATCAGAGTTTTAATTTTTTTTAATGCTGTGCTTTATATTACTGTGATTATCTTTTCCATTGTCCTTTGGGTTCTACTCATCTGGCTCTGCATTGTCTTCTTTGGAATCTTTGTTTAGGACAAAGATTGGGGAACATAATGGAGGAAACAACCTAGATTACTTGATAACAGATAATAAAGAATTAGACCTTCAATGACTGTCTGGAGTTTATGGAAGAGTTATAGTTGCACAGTTTATCTAAAACTTAGATGATTGGCCACAAGAAGAGTGAGGAATAGATTTCATCTTCATGGTTTGGGGTTCATTTTTTTTTCAACAAATGCTAAATTTAAAAGAAAATGAAACATTCATTTGGGTCATAATGATTGAATGACTCATGTATAGTCAATATAGTCAAGTCAATACTGGCCTTAGAGTCAAGAAGACTGATTTGAATTTCACTTCTGATACTTGCAAGCTATCTGACCATGGGCAAATTACTTAACCCTTGGAGTCTTAGCTTCCTCTTTTTTTAAATGAGAGTAATATCTGTAATAATAATAATCTAGAACAGCAGACCTTTATATGGATAAAATACTTTACATATATTATCTCAATTGATCTGCACAAAAACCTTATGAAGGAGATATTATTATCCCCATTTTATAGGTGAAAAAACTGAGGCTGAGAAGTTAAATGCCTTGTAAAAGCCTAAGAGAAAATTTGAACACAAGTCAAACTTTAAAAGTATTATTTATGAGGGGCAGAGTCAAGATGGCGGCCTAGAAGGAGCAGAAGTTCAGACCTCTGAATACCCTTCATAACCGATCAAAAACTGAATGCACACAGGGGACTGAAAATCACACTTAACAAGACAGAGCCAAGGAACCCTCCTGCTGGACTTAATTCAAAATGTACACTCCCCCCCCCCCTCCAAAAAGCCAGAATCCGAGAACACTCAGGTTTAAGGGGAAGACAGAAGGAAGGTCCCAGGACTATCCCACCTCCCACCCAGAGCACTGAAATTCCAGCAGCAGCAGGAACTTCTGGGCAGGCAAAGGTGCTGGTCTGAAGGACATACCTTGCAAGCATGGCTGTGCCAAGTTCAGAGCGTCCAACACAGATGTCAGGGAAGGAGCTAGAGGGAGCATAGACCTGGCAGCCTAGCCAGAGCTGTGGAGATCCTCCATATTTGCTCCAGGCTTCCAGGAAGTTTTGGACTCAGAGCACACCTAGCCCAACTAATCTGAACTTAATCCCATCAAAAGTCTCCAGAACTCAGGGAAGCCCAGGCTCCACACCCATCCTCATTGACTGCTGGACTTTAATCCAATCAAAAGAAGCTCATAGCTGGAAGGGGAAGGACATCTATACACTGGAAGGGTAA
Source organism: Monodelphis domestica (assembly GCF_027887165.1). Lineage (NCBI taxonomy): Eukaryota > Metazoa > Chordata > Mammalia > Didelphimorphia > Didelphidae > Monodelphis > Monodelphis domestica. The sequence goes on along the minus strand of NC_077230.1, from coordinate 89,583,186 downwards.
AGAGGTTGGAGATAGGAAATACTCAACTCTTACTGCTTTGAAACTGACCCAAAGAGGGAAGAACAATCCAATCCATTGGGACAGAGAATAGACTTGCGCCCTATAGGGGAGTAGAAGGATAAAGAATGGACTGGTGGGGAGGGAATCAGTAAAAGGGAGGGGGGGAAATTTTTAAAAGACTACAGTGAAAAATAAGGGGGGGAATAAGAAGGGAGGGGTAGAAAGGGAAGTAAAATAAGGGTGTGAACTAGGGGGAATGATTATAAACAAACATTGGTGTGGAAGGAAATAGTGAAAGAAAAAAAAGGCAGGACTAGGAGTAGAAATCAAAATGCTGAGAAACACACAGCTAGTAATCATAACTCTGAATGTGAATGGAATGAACCCACCCATAAAATGCAAGCAAATAGCAGAGTGGATTAGAATCCAAAACCCTACCACATACTGTCTGCAAGAAACACACATGAGGAAAGTAGATACACATAGGGTGAAATTAGAAGATGGAGCCAAATCTATTGGGCATCAACTGATAAAAAGTAGGCAGGAGTAGCAATCATGATATCTGACAAAACCAAAGTAAAAATAAATCTAGTTAAAAGAGATAGGGAAGGTAATTACATCCTGATAAAAAGCAGTATAAACAATGAGGAAATATCTGTACTCAATATGTATGCACCAAATGGTAGACTAGCATCCAAATTTCTGAAGGATGAAATAGATAGAAAAACTATACTAGTGGGAGATCTGAACCTTCCTCTATCCGAACTAGATAAATCAAACCAAAAAATAAATAAGAAAGAGGTGAGAGAAGCGAATGAAATCTTAGAAAAATTAGAGTTAGTAGACATGTGGAGAAAAATAAATAGGGACAAAAAGGAATACACCTTCTTTTCAGCAGCACATGGTACATTCACAAAAATTGACCATGTATTAGGGCACAAAAACATTGCAAACAAGTGCAAAAGGGCAGAAATAATAAATGCAACCTTCTGAGATCACAACACAAGGTAAATAGCAATTAGTAAGGGTACATGGATAGATAAATCAAAAATTAATTGGAAATTAAACAATATGATTCTCCAAAACCAGCTAGTTAAAGAACAAATCGTAGAAACAATTAATAACTTCATTGAAGAAAATTACAATGGTGAGACATCCTTTCAAAACCCATGGGATGCAGCCAAAGCAGTACTTGGGGAAAATTTATATCCTTGAGTTCATATATTAACAAATTAGGGAGGGCAAAGGTCAATGAATTGGGCATGGAAATTAAAAAACTAGAAAGTGAACAAATTAAAAATCCTCAGATGAAGACTAAATTAGAGATCCTAAAAATCAAAGGAAAAATCAGTAAGATTGAAAGTCAAAAAGCTATTTGATTTAATAAATAAGACTAGAAGCTGGTACTTTGAAAAAACAAATAAAATAGACAAAGTACTGGTCAGTCTAATTAAGAAAAGGAAAGAAGAAAACCAAATTGATAGTATCCAAGATGAAAAGGGAGACCTCACCTCTAATAAAGAGGAAATTAAGGCAATCATTAAAAAATACTATGCCCAATTATATGGCAACAAATATGGAAATCTAGGTGATATGGATGAATATTTACAAAAATATAAATTGTCTAGACTAAAAGAGGAAGAAATAAATTACCTAAACAACCCCATATCAGAAAAAGAAATTGAACAAGCCATCAAAGAATTCCCTAAGAAAAAATCACCAGGGCCTGATGGATTCATAAATGAATTCTATCAAACATTCAAAGAACAACTAATCCCAATATTATACAAACTATTTGACAGAATAAGCCAAGAAGGGGTTCTACCAAATTCTTTTTATGACACAAACATGGTACTGATCCCAAAGCCAGGCAGGTCAAAAACAAAGAAAGAAAACTAGGCCCATCTCCCTAATGAATATAGATGCAAAAATCTTAAATAGGATACTAGCAAAAAGACTCCAGCAAGTCATCACAAGGGTTATCCACTATGATCAGGTAAGATTCATACCAGGGATGCAGGGCTGGTTCAATATTAGGAAAACCATCCACATAATTGACCACATCAACAAGCAAACCAACAAGAACCACATGATTATCTCAATAGATGCAGAAAAAGCCTTTGATAAAATACAACACCCATTCCTATTGAAAACACTAGAGAGTATAGGAATAAAAGGGCCTTTCCTAAAAATAATAAACAGTATATATCTAAAACCATCAGCCAACATCATCTGCAATGGGGATAAACTCGAAGCCATCCCAATAAGATCAGGAGTAAAACAAGGATGCCCATTATCACCTTTATTATTTAATATTGTACTAGAAATACTAGCAGTAGCAATTAGAGAAGAAAAGGAAATTGAAGGTATTAAAATTGGCAATGAGGAGACTAAGCTGTCACTCTTTGAGGATGATATGATGATTTACTTAAAGAATCCTAGAGAATCAACCAAAAAGCTAGTCGAATAATCAACAACTTTAGCAAAGTTGCAGGATACAAAATAAACCCGCATAAGTCATCAGCATTTCTATATATCTCCAACCCAGTTCAGCAGCAAGAATTAGAAAGAGAAATTCCATTTAAAGACACCCGAGACAATATAAAATACTTAGGAATCTATCTGTCAAGACAAACGCAGGAACTATATGAACACAACTACAAAACACTCTCCACACAATTAAAACTAGATCTCAACAATTGGAAAAACATTGATTGTTCATGGGTGGGATGAGCTAACATAATAAAAATGAACATCCTACCCAAACTTATCTATTTAGTGACATACCTATTGAACTTCCAAAAAACTTTTTTACTGAATTAGAGAAAACCATAACAAAGTTCATTTGGAAGAACAAAGGATCAAGGATATCCAGGGAAATAATGAAAAAATAATACAAAGGAAGGTGGCCTTGTAGTCCCAGATCTCAAATGATATTACAAAGCAGTGGTCATCAAAACAATTTAGTACTGGCTAAGAGATAGAAAGGAGGATCAGTGGAATAGACTTGGGGTAAAAGACCTCAGCAAGATAGTCTATGACAAACCCAAAGACCCCAGCTTTGGGGACAAAAATCCACTATTTGATAAAAACTGCTGGGAAAATTGGAAGACAGTGTGGGAGAGATTAGGTTTGGATCAACACCTCACACCCTACACCAAGATAAACTCAGAATGGGTGAATGACTTGAATATAAAGAAGGAAACTATAAGTAAATTAGGTGAACACAGAATAGTATACATATCAGACCTTTGGGAAGGGAAAGATTTTAAAACCAAGCAAGACTTAGAGTCACAAAATGTAAAATAAATAAGTTTGACTATATCAAATTAAAAAGTTTTTGTACAAACAAAACCAATGTAACTAAAATTAGAAGGAAAGCAACAAATTGGGAAACAATCTTCATAACAAAAATCTCTGACAAAGGTCTAATTACTCAAATCTATAAAGAGCTAAACTAGTTATACAAAAAATCAAGCCATTCTCCAATTGAAAAATGGGCAAGGGACATGAATAGGCAGTTTTCAGTTAAAGAAATCAAAACTATTAATAAGCACATGAAGAAGTGTTCTAGATCTCTTATAATCAGAGAGATGCAAATCTAAACAACTCTGAGGTATCACCTCACACCTAGCAGATTGGCCAACATGACAGCAAAGGAAAGTAATGAATGCTGGAGGGGATGTGGCAAAGTGGGGACACTTAGTCATTGCTGGTGGGGTTGTGAATTGATCCAACCATTCTGGAGGGCAATTTGGAACTATACCCAAAGGGCACTAAAAGATTTTCTGCCCTTTGATCCAGCCATAGCACTGCTGGGTTTGTACCCCAAAGAGATAATAAGGAAAAAGACTTGTACAAGAATATTCATAGCTGCGCTCTTTGTGGTGGCCAAAAAATGGAAAATGAGGGGATGCCCTTCAATTGGAGAATGGCTGAATAAATTGTGGTATATGTTGGTGATGGAATACTATTGTGCTCAAAGGAATAATAAAGTGGAGGAATTCCATGGAGACTGGAACAGCCTCCAGGAAGTGAGCAGAACCAGGAGAACATTGTACACAGAGACTGATACATTGTGGTACAATCGAAGGTAATGGACTTCTCCATTAGTGTCAATGCAATGTCCCTGAACAATCTGCAGGGATCTAAAAAACACTATCCACAAGCAGAGGATAAACTGTGGGAGTAAAAACACCGAGGAAAGGCAACTACTTGACTACAGGGGTTGAGGGGATATAATTGAGTGGAGACGCTAAATGGGCACCCTAATGCAAATACCAACAGCAAGGAAATGGGTTCGGAACAAGGACACATGTGATACCCAGTGGAATCACGCATCAGCTTGGGGAACGGGTGTGGGGGGAGGAAAAGAAAATTATCTCTGTTTCCAATGAATAATGTATGAAAATGACCAAATAAAATAATGTATAAAAACTAAAAAAAAGAGTATTATTTATTAGGAAGATGATTTAAGTCAAGATCATTTCCCATAGTGACTTTGTCAGATGCTAAGTTTCAAAAAATCTAGGCTATGCCTTTCTCAATGGATATGGAAGAGGCTGGAAGAAAAGCAAGTATTTGAAATTCACACATTTTAAAAATGAATGTGAAAATAAATGAAGCATATTTTTAAAAGCCAAAAAAAAATAAGGAAATAAAAAGAAAAAAGAAAATCCAAGCTACAAACAGCATAAGAATTTAACTAAGTCTTCTTAAGTGCCCAGGAACCCCAAAAGCACACATACAGCTTAATCCATGTCCACAGGCCTTAAAGATATACAGAAGAACACCTAGTCCAAGTCCTGAGTGTCAATCTCTTGCAATTATCATGAAGAACGATTAACCAGACTAAAGGATTATGTCCTTTAGACAACGACATCTCTTCTTCGCCATCTCAATAAGGTATGACATGCCTTACATGACCTATTTTCCCAAGAGTCAGGATAGATTTTTATTGATCCAGTCATATTCTTAGCACAGTGCCTGGAATATAGTAGGTGCTTACTAAATGTTTGCTATTTGATTAATCGATCCCAGCTGTATTGTGGAATGGCTAAACTTGAGGGCACACTTTGTACTGTATGCAGTGATTAAACCCATAATCTTAGCTTTTATATTATTGCCTTTTAATCAATAATACTAATTAGTCTCAAAAACCAAGAAATGATTTGACTTCACAGTGTTGTATTAGAAATTTAGTTATCCACATGTGAAACCCAGTGGAATTGTGCGTGGGCTATGAGAGAAGTGGGGGGAGGAAAAGATAATGATCATTGTTTCCAATGAATAATGTTTGTAAATAACCAAATAAAATAATGTTTAAAAAGTAAAAATAAATAAATAAATAAGGATTTGATGATTAAAAAAAAAGAAACTTAGTTATCTTGTGCTCTAGGTCTGATAGTGAAGCTTAGATGTTGACTCCATATCTTTATTTAAGATACTAGAATGTTGGGTAGTCTTGCCCTCAGAGTACTCCTCCTCCTCCCCAAAAACCTTTGGTTCCAAGTAAACCTTCCTAGCTAGTAGGCTTTTGTTCAGGCAGATTAGCTTTTTTTTATCCTTACCTTCTGTCTTAGAACCAATACTGATTGTTTGTTCCAAGGCAGAAGAGTGGTCAAGGCTAGACAACTGAGGCTGAGAAATTTTCCTAAGGTCACACAGTGAGGAACTGTCTGAGGTCATATTTGAACCTAGGACCTCCCGTGTCCTGGCCGTGCCTGGTTCTCTATCCACTGAGCAACCTAGCTGCCACACATTAGCTTTTCCAAGAGTAACAGGATAGAACTCTGGGGTCAGAAAGGAATTGTTCAGTGATAGACTCAGCTTATGGGAAGGATTTGACTTTCTCAGCTGAACCAAGGGACGTGCTTTCCTTGTAGCAGATCTGGGAGAGGGAGAAATAAGACAGTGATGGCTCCCTTGTCTGACAAGGGAGTAAAAATGCAATTACTACCACCCCCCCCCAACCTGGTAAATAGTTAATGATTGTTAAGTTCCAATGACGTACGTCCCATGGCACAAAAGGAAGACCCTCGGGGGCAGGAGCATTATCAAGGCTATGAGCAGAAGGTTTCTTGCTCAGGAAGAGAGCAGAGGCATAGGATTGCCCATGTCAGGACCAGGGAGCCAGAGGCAGGAGATGCTGCTCAAAGCAAAGACAAGGAGCAAGACCAAGATCAAATAGTCTGACGCATGAGCAAGCGCACATGGTCTGGCAGTCAGTCCTAAGAATCTGAAAATGCTTTATGTCCATAAAGAGTTTGTGGAATCTGCTGCACGAAGCTTCTTACCAGAAGCCACCTGACTTCTAGCACTGTCCCCCTTACCCCAAATGATGATGATGATGATGATGATGATGATGATGATGTACAGCCAGACAGCTACCACTACTGAGAGCAGCATGAATCTTCAAGGAAACAGACACCATTGAATGGTCTCAGACACTAGTCAGTGCTGCTTTTTTTTTTCTGAGAAAATGAGATGGTGTCTGCCTCTCTTACACTGAGAAGGAAGGAGAGGATCCATTCTACCCCAGCTTAGCTTTCAATATATGAGGAAAGAAGAGAAGAAGCAGAAAGAAGAGGAGGACACATCAGTTGTGTGATCCTAGACAAATAATTTAATTCCTCTAAGCCTCAGGTTGCTCATCTGCAAAGTGGGTATAATTTTACCAGCGGTACTCACCTTATAGGATTGAAGATCAGAAGTCACATACATAAAAGTGTTTTGCTACCTTCATAGAGCTATATAAATATGAGTTATTATTTCCCAGAGAGAAAATCCAAGTTACAAAAAAAGTGAGAATTCTTCTGAATCTCCCCAAGTTCTCAGGAAACTCTAGAAGCATACTCTTATATAGAGAAAGTAGCTGAGACCAGGGCTTGAGTGTTATACGATGCAATTAATGACTAACAGTATTCTGCTCATCAATTGGGGATCACTGAACAAATTATGACAAGTCAAAGAATTCTCCAGTGTCAGCAGATTCAGAGGTCCAAGTCAAAGTTGTGATTAGGAGGAAGGGAAAGGAGAATCCAAGGGAGATGGGAGAGAGAGAGAGGGAGGCCTGGAGTTAGCCAGGTAACACTAAGGAGAAAACCATATCAGGCACAGGGAAATGACAGTTTGCCTCCTATTCTAATATCTGATTTGAGGGAGTGATGTACTTTCTATGTGAGGCAGTTAGGCTCCATAGTGGATAAAGCCCCTGAGCCTGGACACAGGAAGATCTGAGTTCAAATCCTGAATTACTTACTATCTGTGTGACACTGGGCAAGTCACTTAACTTCTGTTTGCCTCCTTCTTCACCCTTAAAATGGGTATAATAATAGCACCTACCTTACAAGGGTGTGGTAAAGATCAAGTAAGATAACATTTGAAAAGTGCTTTTCACAGTGCCTGGCACATAATAGGTGCTTAATAAATGGTTGTTTCCTTCCTTCTGTGTTCCCTACAGCAACTCTGGATAAGCCTCCTTTCTCCCTTCCACTATCCTACCCTCTTCAATCATTTCTTTAATTCTGAACCCTTACCTTCCATCTTAGAATCAATACTGTACATTGGTTCCAAGGCAGGGCTAAGAAAAAAGGGTTTAAGTGCCTTGTCCAGGGTCACACAGGTAGAAAGTGCGAGGCCATATTTAACCCAGGAGCTCTTGTCTCTGGCCTGTTTCTTTTCCACTGAGCCACCCAGCTGCCTCCCTCCCTCTCAGTCATTTCTTACAATAAATGAAAGGATTTTGTATTGCGTGTTTTTGTTTGTTCCTTTCAAAGACTCTCTCATTTCTCCTTAGCTCTCCTAGAACATTTTTAAGCCAACTATAAGCAAGGTTTTAGAGTAATACTCAAATAGTAAATGATCGGAGGATATTTAAAAAAGCAGTTTTCAAAGAAAAACATTCTATCAAAAACTATGAGGAAAAAATGCTCCAAATAGCTAACAAGAGAAATACAAATTGAAATAACTGTGAAGCTCCACCTCACACTCACCAGATGGCAAAAGATGGAAATAACTATTGTTAGAGGGGTAGTAGAATGACAGGGGCAGCTAGGTGGCCTAATGAGTAGAGTGCTGATCTGCAGTTAGGAAGACCCATTTTCCTTAGACACGGACTAGCTCTGTGACTGTGGGCAAGTCATTTAACTGTAAACCTCAAAATTTCTTAGACTTATAAATGTTGGAAATTTCACCATTGGGAAATTTCATACTTGAAAAACTCCCTATTGATAGTGGGTCTTGGCTATTGGAATGTGAACCCCTTTGGCATGAGAGTTTCCCCCTCCTCCCTTCTTAAGATTACTTTAGGACAGAAACCTTTTGCTGAACAATGGAAAGGACTTTGACCTATGCTTAAGCATAGAACAGGAATTTCTTTGAGTCATGATTGATTTTAGAATTGATACAATGGAGATACTTGGAATCAATCTCCACCCTACTCAGTCCTAACAGGATTGAGGAAGGGCTGCAGCATAGATCAAAATTTAATTATTCCAATCTCTACCCTACTCAGGTTAACAGGATTTAGGAAGGGCTGTAGCAAAGGATCAAAGATTTAATTATTTGAAAATATGACCTTCAACAGACATGTGCAAAGCCAGAGACCTCTGGGCGGTCCTGGGTTAAGCTAGAGCCTCCATTGGCACAGGGAAATTGATGGACAGCGATTGGTAGATGTGAGAACTGAGGGGAGGCAACTTGGATGGTTTCCTTAAAGAGAGAGGGGTCTGAAGACTCAGGGGTGGTGTTTTAGGAGTTTGTCGGAGTGGTTGCAGTGGTGCTCTGAGAAGCTTGCTCTGAAGGAGGCTGAAGGTGGGGGCTCTGAGACTGTTTCTCCATTTTGGTCACGTGAGTAATAGGGACTGATCTCCTTTCTCTTTGCCCCAGCTATCTAAGGGCTTGGGCCTTTTGGCCCAGCCTAAACAGAAGGGGTATTTAAGCCCTATTCCCTTCTCTCCCCTTTCTCTCTACCTCTATCTCTCTATCTCTAATTCCTTTCTTCCTCCTGTTTGTAATTAAAACTCCATAAAAGGTTGACTGCTGACTTGAGTTTTCATTTAGGAATTACATAGCTGAATTCCTTGGCGACCTTAAATTAATATATATCAGTCTTTTAAAAGTGATTTCCTTGTCACATAACCCAGTTTGTATCAGATGAGAACATCATGAGCTAGAAAAGGAATAACAAACCACTCTAGTATATTTGCCAAGAAAATCTCAAATAGGGTCACAAAGAGTTGGACACAAATGAAACAACTGAATGACAAGTGATAAGCATATTAATGCCTGACGGAGTTATAATTGGAAACTCTATTCAAAAAGTCACTAAACTGTACATATTCTTTCTTTCAAATGTACTAACTGGATATATACCCTAAAGTATTTAAAAAAAAAAAACAGAAGGAAATAGGTACAAAATAATTATTACAGTCCATTTGTTATAGCAAAGAATTGAAAATGGATTAAGGACCCATCGATTAGAAAATGGCTGAACAAAATGTGTTGTATTAATTAATGTTATTTCATCATAACCATAAGTGAATTTCACCATAAATTAAATCAGAGAAACCTGGAATGACTTGAATGAATTGATATAAAGTTAAATGAGCAGAACTAAGTGAGCAATTTATATGATAACCACAATTATGTAAAGAAAAACAACTTGGAAAGATTACAGAACTCTGATCAATGAGGTGATTACTCAGGACTTCAGATAACTGATAGTAAAGTATGACTCCCATTTATTAGCAGAGAGGTAATGGACTGCAGGGGCAGGATGAGACATACATTTTCCCACAAGGCCAATGAATTGAAATGTTTTGCTTGACCCTACTTATCTGATACAAAAGAGGACTTCTGTCAGTGGGAGATTTAATGGGTAGTGTGGATATTAAAAAAAAAAGCAAAGAAAGGAAAAATATTGATAAAATATTCAGAGTACAAAGGAGAAAAACAAACAAAAAAGAAAATCAGGACACACAAACAAATGACAATTTTGTCACTAGCTTGTTAAATTCAATATTCTTTTTTTAACTCCACAAAAGTTCACTATTTAATATTTAATCCCTTTTTTGTTTCTTTGCACATTGAAATGTTTAGTGCTTATTTGTTATTAGGTTTGTAATAAAAAAAGAAAATTTGAATTTAAAAACTCAGAGATCTATAGACACTTTCTCAAGGGTTCTAAGAGGAGAAAAGGAGAGAGAGAATTTGGAACCCTAAGTTTTAAAAAAACTAATATTAAAACATTTTGTATCTAATTGAGAAAATGAAATAAGAAAGGAAGGATTCTATCCATTTCTTTGTAAAGCAATGATATCTTAGAGCTTGAGGAACAAATCCCAGGAACCAATTTTGATGACAAGTCAAAAGCCCGAGCCTCTATCTCTTAGATTTCTACACATTTAACTGAGTCAATGAATCAGTCAGGAATATAGGTTGCCTGAAGAAGAATGAGGACATTTGTCTACCATCTGATTTCTTTTAGACCTTGAACCTATGTTGATTTGACTTGCTTTGGTGCATTAGGACCTCCCTCCTGGGGTAGAAAATAGTCCAGTTTGGCTGGAATGTATATACTTGTAATTTCATTTAAATAATATTAATAAGAATTTTGATCCTTCCTAATATTATCATACCTGCATTTAAAAGGATTTATCAGACTTGAAACTGTTGAGTTGAAAGTATGCTGTTGCTGAGGACTCAATTGTGAAAGGGATTTCAGAGTTATCATCAAGAGGCCATGGTCCTTGGAAGCCCCTTGAGTCTTAAATTGGTGAGGGTAAAGGCTGCCTCCCTGGCAATGGCAAAATAAGGATTCACCTTTTGTGTTTCATGAAATTAACTAGACACATATCTAGTTTATTCATACATTCATTTGTTTAATCTTTCCTTCAACCACCTATAAAGTGCTTACTGTGTCAAAGCACAATTTTTAGGACTAGAGAAGGTCCAAATAAATAAGTTGGGTCCCTGCTCTCGAGGAAGGTGAGCCAGATATATGAAGAGCTAAAATACAAAATACAATATGGCAAGTATATAAGAGGGGTAAATACTATTATTCTCTTCTCAATAAACTCTCTTTTGCACCTAGGATCAAATATAGGAATCTTCACAACCAAAAAAATTACCCTGAATTAATTTGTATATATTTTTGTATATTCTTATCCAGATACATGTTGTCTCCTCCAAAAGAATGTAAGCTCCTTTAGGGCAGAGGTTGGTTTGTTTTGGTTTTGTTTTTGTTTTTTTGTATGCCCAATGTCTAACACATAGTAAGTACTTGATAAATGCTTATTGAAAGAGTGACTGATAATATTGAGAAGGGGGAAAAAATCACTTCTACCCAAGAGAATGAGAGAAGGCTTCAAAGAAAAGGGGAGAGTGAAGCTGAATTTCAGAGAATGGGCAGGATTTCAACAAGTGCAGGGAGTTGTATGAGCAAATTACTAATAATTAGCTCTTAACAATTAGCTGTAGTCATCTAATATGATACTACAGAGAACCAAAGGAAAGCAACACCACACGAAGGATATATCACATGCAATGGGGACAGATTTGCCATATGGGCAAATCATATTCCCATCATCATTTTCCTGGTCCCAGTTCTTCCTATACAACAAGTCTCATATTTACCCATTCTTCTCTTCTATCATAGCCATATCCCTAGCACAATTCCTCATCATCTCATAGCTGGATTATTGTGTAATTGGCTCCCCCTACTTTTTATATTTTCCTATGCCAATTCTCTCTGCCAGAACAATTTCTTCAGATATCATAATTGTGTCATACCACTGCTCAAAAACCTGCAGCATTTTTCTCCAGGCTATTGTATCCCATCTAAATTCTTCCTCCTGTCATTTGAAAATCCTCAGTCCATAGTTCCATAACCCCACGTCTCGCCTGGTATTATAATTCCTCTACTCTGGCCATACCAATGTTATTTTGCTATGCCCCCTACACAACTTAACTCATTTTAACCTCCTTGCCCTTGTTCATGATTTTCCCCTTGTCTATACTGGCTCCTCTCACCAAGTGATATCATTTCCTCCCAGAATCTGTTCTAAACTTATGTAATAGGGGAGCTGTAACAAGACCCCAAACCTTAGTGCATTTGCAATATCTTCTATCTGTTACTAAGCTGTAAAGGAAAAAATTGCCAATTTTCCTCTAGTACATATTAAAAACAGGATAACCGATAATAAGAAACTTTGTTAAAAATATCTTCAATGGGTGCTTGCAAATTAAAAGGGTCCAGTGTTTCTCAAGAGGATCCCCCCCCCCAAAGTAGTACATGGATTCTAGAACTCCTTCTCTCAAGATTCACTGGCACTGGCATATTGGATTTCCAGAACTTGACTACTTCTTTTCTTCTCAGAGTTCTAGGAATAAATCTGATGACTTGGATGGGTTACCTAATGCTATCACTTAAAATATTAACTGATGTGGTTCTTCCAATATCATTCCCTTAGATAACATCTCCAATATAAATCTGGCTAGTTCATTTCTCCTCAGTACCAATTATTATTTTTTACAAAGGGATGATAGCAAAGATAGACACTTGAAATATAAATCTGTGGAAACTATTTCTGGTAATCTGTTGTGACACTATTATTTGTTGCTGCAGTGACTGAATGCTCTAGCTTACTAGAGAGAGAGCTGCTATTAAGTATGGGGACACACTTGCCTATTTGCTATGGTGGTAGAGATACTACAGAGATAGATATGGAGCCACAGGGGATACTGCTAAAGGGGAATGCTCTGAGGTCTGCCTACTGATCCCTACTGATGAATAGAGTGGATCAATATTTCTCCTAATCTCCTCCTACTCTCTCTCCCTTCCTCCTTCACCCTCTTCTCCCTGTCTCCCTCACTTCCCAGTTCTTCTTGAAGTCTTCGGCTTCTTCCCTCCCCCCTGAGTGAACTATAAAGATACTCTTTTCTTTTCCTTTTCAAGACAGGGGGTTTATTGGGAAACAGGATGGGAAATTGAGGTAAGAAGGATGAAGGTGTCCCTAATCTAAAATGAAGATCATGAAGACTTGGGAAGTCACAACTATGACAGAGGGACAGTCAGAGATGGAGGATAACAGTTAAATTCTTCTTCACAGAGCCACCAAGAAAAGTCTCTCATTCTGCCTGGCTTTCCTCTAACTCTTGGTCAGTCAAATCTCAGAGAGAGAGCAGAGAAGTTTCTCCCTTGGTCAGAGTCAAAAAGCCAAGGCAGGGGGCAGCTGGGTGGCTCAGTGGATTGAGAGTCAGGCCTAGAGATGGGAGGTCCTAGGTTCAAATCTGGCCTCAGACACTTCCCAGCTGTGTGACCCTGGGGCAAGTCACTTTACCCCCATTGCCTAGCCCTTACCACTCTTCTTTCTTGGAACCAATATATATTGACTCCAAGACGAAAGGTAAGGGTTTAAAAAAAAAAAAAGCCAAGGCAGCCCTACAAGGGTCCTTAAGTCCTTTACCCATCAACTCCCAGAGAAAGACAAAGTCAAAGTTTCTCAGTTTCTCCTGGCCAGCTCAACTGCCTCTCCTCCTGGGAACATTCCATTTGGAACCTTCTTCATGATTGACAAACATGTCCCCAGCCTTGGTTCTTACATCTTGGCTTACAAGTCCTCTCTCTCCCTCCAAGCCTCTACCACACACTATAGAAGCATCCCCCCTAACTGAAGCACACTGTTCCTTCTCTACACCCAGTCAGTCCTAGGAAAAGTGGATTCAAAATGGCGACTACCATATTCCCTCCACCAAGTGAACTTGCTGGGTGGGGCATAGCTGAAGAAAGTCATTCTCTTGCTGGGCTTCTGGGTGAATTTGCTACTGAGCTGGGTCAAGCAAGTCACTCATTTCTTAGGGCTGGCCCCTCACCAGACCAGCTTCACTGCTTTGGACTTCAGGAGTTGCTGCATCTCGGGAGGCTCTTCCAAATTTTGAAGTTCACAGGTTATATATAACCTGATCTGTTCTGACACTCATTTGCCTACAATGAGAAAAGAATAGGCACAAGAGTCAGAAGCAGTGGCATTCACAACCTTAGAGCTGCTGAGTGGGGAGATAAGGCCACCACAGCATCACTTGTTACTGCCACTGCCTCTCCCTCTCCCTCCCCCCCAAGGCTCACAGCACTTCTTTTTCTTCTCTCAAAAGTGCCAGAGGAGAGATTTCATCTGTTGGAGGCTTTTATGTGCATGCTCACTTCTCACTTAGTAGCCAATTAAAAGGTGGTGGTGTTTTTTAATCACCATACAGTAAGATGACAGGAAATAGTCAAATCCCTGTGTATGCTCAAGCAGATGGGGAAAGAACCCACCATCACTTATTTCCAGAAGTTGACTCACCAAGTTTCCATGTGGGTTGGTGCCAGACAGAACATATTAGACAAATTGGACCTTCACTGGTCAGTACCCACCTGACATATTTATATGTATATAAACTGAAGCAGATTGAATCATGGAGAACTAGAGAGCCAGGTACATGAAGACTATAGTCATGTAAATGGCAAGAATAATAAAATAAAACTGAATGCTGCATAATTATAGTGACCAAACTTGCTGTCTGAAAGAGATGAAAAAATAAACCTTCCTCCCTTCACTGGCTATGTGGGGGTCTATGAATGTGTGATGTTGGTTTATCAGGCCAGAAACAGTGGATATATTAGATGATTTTGTTAACTGGTTTTTATTTTTGTAATTTTTGTTACAATGAAGTGCTTGCTGGGTAGGGAAGGGAAGGAATATGTTCAGAAATTAATCTGATATAAAAAATGAAAGCATGTTTTTAAAAAATAAGCTTTACCTTTTGTCTTAGAATAGATAACTAAGTATTGGTTCCAAGGAAGAAGAACAGTTAGGGCTAAGGCAATTGGGGTTAAGTGACTCGCCAGGATCACACAGGAAGTATCTGAGGTCAATTTTGAAACCAGAACATCCCAATCTCCAGGCCTGGCTCTTTATCCACTGGGACACCTAACTGCCCAAAAAGAAGCTTTTTATTAGAGAAAAAAGTTTTTAAAAGAGAGGATAAGTTCTAGGAGAACATAGATTCTCTTTTGTGAACTATGGGATGAGAGTTAGTTGGCAATTTAGTTAGAACACCAAAACCACAATAACAAGGAAGTTTCTTTATTGGGATTTCTCAGGGATTTCTGAATGAATGAATGTGCTCTAGCCAGAAAGACTAGATATACAAATCCTAAAACCAGGTAGGGGATACTTGGGAGATGAAGAATGTTATTGTCTTCTGAGTACCACAAGGGGACTGGGAACTATACATTGAGAATTTTATTTTTATTATACATGTATCTTTAAAATTCATTGTTAATCTC
The DNA here is from genome assembly GCF_027887165.1 of Monodelphis domestica. Taxonomy (NCBI): domain Eukaryota; kingdom Metazoa; phylum Chordata; class Mammalia; order Didelphimorphia; family Didelphidae; genus Monodelphis; species Monodelphis domestica. The sequence goes on along the minus strand of NC_077230.1, from coordinate 89,567,855 downwards.
AGTGGAAAGACTTAAAGGACTTGAGTTCAAACCTCACCTCTGACAAACAGACCACAACCACCTTGAGCTTCAGCGTCCTCTATAAATGAGGGGCTTGGACTAGATGGCCTTGGAGATCGTTACCAGCTCTAAATTCTATGATCCTATAATTCTGTTCTTGAATTATGATTTTTTTCTACAATCTTTTCAATCATGACTGACTCTTCATGACCCCTTTTGGGGTTTTCTTTGCAAAGAGACTGGAGTAGCTTGCCATATCCTTCTCAAGCTCATTTTACAATTGAGGAAATTAAGGCAAACAGGGTCAGGTGACTTATCCAGGTTTACACAGCTAGTAAATGTCTGGGGTCACACTTGAATCCAAGTCTTCCTGACTCCAGGCCAAGCATTCCTTCCACTTTGCCACTTATCTACCACTTAATGTAGCAGAACCCACCTCATCTTTTGTGTTGCCTGCTCACTGCAGGCTGCTGTGTTCTTTAAGGAGGATTTACAGCTCTTTTACATGCAACATGTAGGACCAATATGTCCTTGAACTATTTGACATATTCCTTCTCTTCTTATTCAGTGATCAACATGCCCAAACACTTATATTCTAAAATTTTCAATCCCAAAGCAGGAGGAGGAATTATGTACCAGATATAGAGATAATGTAATAATGTAAAAACAGATTAATCAATACTAAAGAACTTTAACACTTAGGAATTTCATTCAGCATCTTGATGAGTCTTTCACAAGAAATATAAGCAACTCTGCAACCTCTGATTCTGGATCCAGCTGTAAGGATCTCCAAAAGCAGTGACTCTACCCAACCTCTTCTACCCAGACCCTGAAAGACACTAATTATGCCCACCCACATTAAGGAAAGAAGAGGAGGCTGACAAAAGTCTTGGAGAAGGGCAGGTAACACATTTGGCTTTATGGAAAGGGGTCTAGAAATTCGAGTAGGGCTAATAGTAGTTCCCCAATTACTCAAGGCAGGGACATGAGCCAATTGAACTTTCCTGTCTCTCGAAGGGAGGAAACTGAGGCCACATAGCAGTCCAGCATTGGAGGATGGAAGGGTGTCTGGGTAGCAATGGAGGGGCAGGAGAAAGAAAGGAAGGATTCCCACAGTTGAATGAAGAAGAATACATGAGACTATCAGAATCTCATGTCAAGAAAAAATCAAAATCAAAAAAGTCAAAATCAAAAGTCAAGAAAGAAAACATAAATAAAAAGCCATCCCACAAGCAGAGAAACCAATAAAGAGATCATGGAAACAGAAGGATAAAATGAGTACAACCTCAAAAACAAACCAAAGTACCCTGAACAATTATTATATGAAGGAAAATATTAACTGAGCAAAGAAAACCATATGTATATAACTCAAAATCCTATATAATAGCAAGAAATTCCAGGATGATTCAAAAAAATAAATAAAACTCTTAAAATATTAGAAATGTGTTTAAGTTAAAAATCAGAGTTCTCATCAGAATTTAAAAGTATATCCAACAAAGTAGAAAAAAAATTTGTTATAGAGAATCTTGCCAAAAAAGTCAAAGCTTTCATTGAGAAAATAACAGAATTAGAATACCCCAAAAAAGTAAAGGAAAATATTGTGTAAAAGAAACAAAAGACAAAAAAAGTTGTTAAACAAGATAACTTAATGATCAAAAATATCACAGAAGAATATGGAACAGTTAAAACCTTGAATAAAAATTTAACTATTTTATTTACATTAATTTATTTAGTTTACAGATATATTTATACTGATTACACAGTAATGTAATATAATACAAGAAAATAGTTTAGAATTTCTGAATTGAGGCAACAAAGTCCTATGAGATTTTCTGGTCTTTTACTTTCCACCTTGCTGTTAGAGCCTTCTCTCTGAGGTTACCTTCCCATTATGAAAGAGCTAGGGACAGAGACAGAAAGAATTTGTATGTGGTTATTTTGCATGTTGTCTGATATTAGAATGATGTTTGTTGGAGGCAGGGACCAGGTTTTTGCCTTTATTTGTATCTAAAGTATTTAACACAGTCCCTAGTGCATATTAAATTCTTGTCAAATTAATGAATGAATAACTGATAGATCAAGAAAATCTCTAAATTGCCATGGGAAAAAAAAATCAAACCTTCAAATTTCTGGCCAAGTTAGGATAGCCTGGGTGTCTTCATCTCTTCTCCTCCATACTTAAGCAAGATGGTATCCCACTTGATTGGTACTTCCAACAAAGAATTTCGAAGGCATAAAAAATAAATTATCTTGTCATTTCTACCCATAATCCCATATCATGGATCCTGATCATGCAAATTGTCCTAAGTCTCAATGAATCACTAAGAAATCACTAGAAATTTCAGCACAGAAAAAGCAAAATTAATAGATGTAACTTTTCCACAAAGGCAAAAACTCATGTCCCTATGTCAAAAAATTAAGTAGGATAGACAAATGAGCCCAAAACTATCTACCCAGAAAAACTCAATATGCTGGTTCAAGACAAGAAATAGATTTTTACCAATGTTTCACCTTTGAAAAGTTGACAAAGAGACATGTACTTCAAGGAAGTCTTTGAACTGTCAGCCCCTAAAAACAAGTATTTAAATAAAACAATTTAAACCTTTCAAATTAAGATAATGTAATTAATAACAAAATCTGAAATATCTCAGAATATTGTAGTGGCTAAATCATTACATATTTCAAAGAAACAAAAGGAAAAAGGAAAAACAAGAGAAGTAAGAATAGCAGGACAAGGACAAGTAAAGGAGAAGTGAAAATTTAATAAATGTTCCAATTTATTAATAGATAACAGAGGAGTAGTTTGGGTAAGTTCAGGTTAAATACACTAATAATAAGAATAACAAAATATGTATTCTCTTTTGATTGAAGAAAGGATAAAATTAACAATTGTAAAGTCAAATTTCAATAGCCTAAAATCTTCAATTAAAATCACTGGAAGATTAGGAGTTGCATATTTAGTTTAGCTAAGAGAAAAGGAACATTTTTCCATTCAATGGAATAAAGAATAAATTTGATTACATAATGATAAAAGGATTTTATACAACAAACGGTAATATCTGACATGATAGAGCTGAGCCTGAGGACTTGCTTTTCCTAAACTTCCAAGAAGGTTTTGAGGCAAAGAGTATGTGAGTCTTAAAAGTGACTTCCCAAGGTTATGCTAGAGGAGTACATGCACTCAGCACATAGACTTTGGAGGTAAAGGTCAGGTAAATTAAAAGGGAAAACTGAAATAGGGAGAAAGTCCTCACCCTGGAGATATTCTTTTCCCCAAAGTTGGAAAATTGCAATGAATAACTATATTACAGTGAAGATAACCTTGAAGTAAGTAAGCACTGATGTTCACAAGCAAACTCTTGTCCAATAAAATTGGTGTGCCAACAATATAGAGGACAAGTGGACATGTAAGTTAAGATTTCTGTAGCCATTCTAGCTCAGAGAAGAAAACTAGCTCTTAGTAAGAACTGCCTTCTTGAATGATTTTTTTTATTTAAAAAAAAAGCATAGGTACAACAAGTCACGTTGCCTTTCATCACACTCTTCCTGAAAAGATTTAAAAGAGAGATGATTTGATTTGATTGATTGCCCTAGAATCCACGGATTTTCTTTTAGGCAAGCAATTACCCAGATGTAGTTTTTACTGATACCCAAACAGAATTCCAGTGTAGTCAAAATTCTATTCTTACTCCCTGATCCATTCTCAATGTGGGTCAGTCCTTAATATTTTTCCTTCAATTCCTCTTTTATATATTCTCTCAATTCCTGGCCTTCTTGTCCCTAGCAAGAGCTAGAAAGCTTACATCAAGCCTAAATTTTCTATTTCTTTTACCCTTCTGTAGAAAACCAATGAGAAAGGTTCTCATTGAGCTATACAAGTTGTCTTCTATTACATTTTTACTCCAGTGAAGGTATTCACTTGTGTATCTGTTTTTATTTGTCACAACAGACTGGGAAGGAATTGAAGGAGAGTGGCTAATCAGATGGAAGCACTAAAGGTTAATTGAATGTCATACTCCTGTCAAGGGATTAATTGACAGACACCCTTGTCCATGGTTCTGATTCACCACTGTGGCCTACCCAGACTCATTGCAATCACATACACTAGTAAAAAGAAAAAAGAAAAGAAAGGGGGAAGAAAGAAAATATGCATATTGGGAAAAATTATTTTCAGTAAGTATATACTATAAAGGTGTGACATTCAGAATCTATAAAGAAATGATGGATATCAACAAATAAGTTTAAGAAGAAAATATAAATTGTTAATAATCAATGAATGAATGTTTATATCCTCTAATAATTAGACAACTTCCAATCAGAACTAAAATTCTATATTTGCATGGTTATAGATAAATAGAAACTTTAATATATTCTAAACTGTCAACATGCAAACATTCAGATGATAAAGTGACCCAAATATTTTGAATAATATGAAAATAAGCAATAAGTCACAAAACTAATAATATTAATTTGATTCAATAATTTCATTACTAGGACCTTTAACCTAAAAGGAAGCATAAAAATAAAGATCTTTATGTACCAAAATTCTCATTTGTAATATTTTTAATATTTTTAAATGAGACAATGTACTATCCAGTAATTGAAGAAAATAAAGCATACAAATATAACAAAATATTGTTGTTCCTGTTCAATCATTCCTCAGTCATGTCTAACTCTTCTTTACCCCATTTGGGATTTTTTTGGCAGACATGGTTTGGTTAAAATAAGAGTTCCTCTATTGGACTATAGAGAAGGTAAGATGAAATCAGTCAGGAAAGAGATGTTGGAGGCAGATTGTAAAGGACTTTAAATTCTAAACAGTGTTAGCATTTTATTCTAGAGATGATACGAAGTCACAGAAACTCATTGAGCAGACTTGTACCTTAGGAATATGGATTTTGCAGCTGTATGAAGGAGGAAGAATACTAGAGGGAAGGAGACTAACCAGAAAACTAATGAAATAGTCTTGGCAAGAAATGAGAAAGTCCTGAACTAGGGTAGCTGTGTGAGTGGACAGAAGACGATGGATATTGTGGAGGCAAGATGGACAGAACTTTGCAAATGGGTATGGTTGGTGGAGGTGGGAGAAGAAAAATGAAGAATAAAGGGAGCAACTAGGTGGCCCAGTGGATTGAAAGCCAGATGAGGATATAGGATTTCCTGGGTTCAAATTTGGCCTCAGATACTTCCTAGCTACGTGACCCTGGGCAAGTCACTTAACTCCCATTGAAAAAAGACACACAGAGAGTGTACTATGTGAGGCTAGGAGACTTAGTAGATAGAGCACTGGACCTGGAGTCAGGAAGACCTGAATTCAAATCCTTAGATATTTAATTAGCTGTGTAACCATGGGCAAGTCATTAAACTTCTCTCTGCCTCACCTTCCTCATCTGTAAAATGGGACCGGAGTAGATAGGGAGAAATCATGAAAAATATGGAAAAGGGCACATGACAGAAGAGAAGCTAAGGTGGTTCTTATTTTTTAAAATAGGGGAAAGGTACATTCTTTAAACCACAGAGCAGTGAACTTGGCTTTTGTTATTTTTCAGTCCTGTCTGACTTTTCATGACTCCATTTGGATCATACTAGAATGGTTTGCCATTTCTTTCTCCAGCTTATTTTACAGATAAGGAAACTAAAGCAAACAGGGTTAAGTGGTTTGCCCATAGTCATACAACTAGTAAGTGTCTGAGGCAAGATTTGAATTCAGGAAGATGCGTCCTCCTGACTCCAGACTCTACACTGTATCCATTGTATCATCTTCCTATTAAATTCTAAAGGTATTCCTAAAGGGATGGTATATTAGCACTTAGAAAGGGAAACAGTCATCACTAGCTGCCAGCATGGTTTCATTAAGAATATCTGAACATGCAAAAAAATAATCTTATTTCCTTTTTTTAAGATTTAACTAGTAAGGTCAGAGGAATATGAACAACGCAGCTATTTACATTTAACAAATTAATGTTTCTTGACTTACTCAAATAGTATCCCAGGCTTACTATGTCTAAGAATGCAAATCTTACAGAAGGAATTCTTTTTTTTTTTAAAGGTTATGTGATAAGGGGGAGCAGGAGGAAGTGATGGATTTGGAGTCAGAAGTTCTGACTCTGTGTAATAGATGTGTGATTCTGGGCAATGTCTCTGGGCCCCAGTTTCCCTAAAATCAGAAGAATAATAGGTATAGGTTTTACTTCACAGAGTTGTTTTGGGGAAAGAACTTTGCAAATTTTATAGTCCTATACAACAAGATGTTCCAAAATTCTTAGTATGGTGTCAAGCTTTAGTAGCTTTATATATTTATAATGTTATATATGTACATATATATGTCATATAATATAACATTATACTATTGATAATACATATTATATGTTATATAAAAAGCTACTGAAACTTAAAATCACACTAAGCATTTTGGGTACATGAACATTATATGTGTGTATACATATGTATATATACAAACACACATCTATACACATATATATATATATATTGATATAGATATATATAAAAGGACAGTTAGTGGGTGCAATGGATAGAATGCCAGACCTGTAGTCAGAAAGGCTCATCTTCATGAGTTCAAATTTGGCCTCAAAATACTTCCTAATGATGTGACCCTGGGAAGTCACTTCATCCTGTTTGTCTCAGTTTCCCCATCTGTAAAATCAGCTTGAGAAGGAAATGGCGAACCACTCCAGTATCTTTGCCAAGAAAACCACAAATGGGATCATGAAGAATTAGACACAACAGAAATAACTGAATAAAAAACATATGCATGTATATATGTATATAGGGACATATGCACATACATATATACATATATATTAGAGGTTCCAAAACACTAGAAACAGGTAAATGTTGCCCCTGATTTTCAAAAAAGGATGCATTCTAGACAGTCAGACCAGGAGGAAAAATTTTAGTACAGATGATTATTAAACAAGCTATTTACAAACACTTAGAAAAGAAAGTGGTAATTAATAAGTAATCAGTACAATTTGTTTAAGAAAAAGTTACACCAGAAAGGTAAGACTACAAGACAGAATATTGTATATATTGTCACTGCCTTGAATGTTTTTGCTTAACTATTTTCCTTTGACACAAAAGGGGATTCACTCTGGAATAAGAGAGTTGAAATGACTATGATATATAGACAACCAATAAAATATACTTTTCGAAAAGAACAGGTCATATTAACTAAGTCCATTTACCTTTTTCTAGGGGTTAGATTCCTATATCAGGAAAATGACACATAGGGTATAATCTTAATTTTCACAAATCATCTGCAGAACCAACATGGCAGAGTATACAGAAAACCTACCTCTAAATAAGGAAGAATTGGGTTCAAATCCTGTCTCTGATAAATATTGGCTCTGGGCCTATAAATAAAACATTCGACTCCTAAGGGCTCTAGATAACTCTGTAAAACTACTTTGTGGGATAGTTGCTTGGAAGGGAGAGTTTCCAAAGATAATGAAGTCAGTAGTCCAGGCAAAAACAAATTAAAACAAAAGTTGACAAAGGATATCATAATAAAAATGTGATTACTGGGCTACATGATATTTTTGTTGGGTGAATTTAATTGAAAAATCATACCACTTTCCTAACAGGTTAATACCTTGTATCATTCTGGAGAAAAGTATTTAGTAAAATGCCTTGTACTAAATAGATGCTCTCTACTTGGTCCATGATCTTGTCCTATATAATATTGCAGATAATTTTTTTAAAAACTGTAAGAGAAACATAGAGCCAGAGACATAAAGAGCCAGAGCTATTATTCAACATAATAAAATAAAAATTCAAAAATATTTTGATAGAGTAGAACATTAAGCAAAATAAACCCCATGAATTTAAACAGTAAAGAATTATATATAGGTTTCAAAAATCAATTATAAAATTATGAGAGAGGCTTTATATATAATGGCAATTTGTGTGGAAAATATTTGGGGCTTTTCATTAACTACAAATTCAGTACAAAGAAATTACATGATAGGGCCGCTGATAAAAAATAAAGTGTCTGTAGTCAGTGCATTGAGGATAGGGATATGGGCCCCAAATAGACCACATACACATATTTATACACAAAAATCTGGAGACAAAATTTTAAAGCATTCCCTCTGAGATGATTTGAAAATCACTATACTGAAACTAGGATGCTTTCCTAATCTCACCAAAGGGACTAAAATGTAACCGATTTAAAATTTATTGTTATAAGTAAAATCATAGAATCTCTGAGAAAGGGATCTTGGAAATCATTACCAATGAAAATTCACCAAAACTAACACCAGAACACCTACCCTGGGAATCAGAGAGAGAGGCTCCTAGCAAAAAGGGAGAGAAAACGTAAGGAAAGAAAGAGGGAGGGAGGAAGGAAGAAAGGAAGGAAGGAAGGAAGGAAGGAAGGAAGGAAGGAAGGAAGGAAGGAAGGAAAGAAGGAAGGAAGGAAGGAAGGAAGGAAGGAAGGAAGGAAGGAAGGAAGGAAGGAAGGAAGGAAGGAAGGAAGGAAGGAAGGAAGGAAGGAAGGAAGGAAGGAAGGAAGGAAGGGAGGAAGGAAGGGAGGAAGGGAGGGAGGAAGGGAGGAAGGAAGGGAGGAAGGGAGGAAGGGAGGAAGGAAGGGAGGAAGGAAGGGAGGAAGGAAGGGAGGGAGGGAGGAAGGAAGGAAGGGAGGAAGGAAGGGAGGCAGGGAGGAAGGGAGGGAGGAAGGGAGGCAGGGAGGAAGGGAGGCAGGGAGGGAGGGAGGGAGAGGGGAATGAAGGGAAGGAAGAGGAAATAGAAATGTACTTAGTTAAAATCACACCCTATGAGCTATCATAAACAGAAAAGTTTATATATATTGTAGGAACATCTAGAGAAAGCAAAGACCTGAGAGACATGGCACAGGGAGAACAATTACAGTAATTTAATCTTCTATCTTCTTCATCTTGCTGCAAAGAGATTATTGTAAAAGAGGAATTTTGTGAGATTATTTTACAAAGAGGACTCTCATTCAGAACCCTATCCTCTGAAGAATTCCCTTCCTCCATTTAGTTAGTAGTTGTTCATTATGTACTTGGAAATATGCTAAGGGATGGAGATTCAAAGAAAGGCAGCAAAGGAATGGTCAAAAGGATTCTGGTATTCTGGGGTAAATGCTGTAACTAGCAGAATGTAAAATATTAAACAAGCTGACATGGACATCAATTAGTAATTAGTAAAGCTTGTAATTCCAGGGTAAAACCAATTAGGACTTATTTCCATACTTCTAGAATCTGTACTTTGTGGGTAAGGATATTCCACATACCCTAACCCAAACGAAAAGCTCCACTATGACAAATCATGACTTCATGAGTCATTATGTCAAAAAATGAGTCAAAAAATGACTTCATGAGTCATTATGGATGAAAAATTCATTACCCTGTTGCCATCTTGGTAATGGGTTAGGTAGGCTAATTAGGCCACCTTCACTAAATTTCCTCAGAAGAAAAACATACAGTCAGTCCATCACTGGGGTTATATTCAAAGCCCAAGATAAAATATAGGGACAATAGGATACAACAGAATATGTGCTAAATTTGGAGTCAGAGAACCTGGGTTCTATTTCTGGCTGCACTACTTTAATAGTTGCATGATCTAGACCAAGTTAATTAACTAGTTTGGACCTCAGTTTCCTTATTTCTATAATGAGGGGGTTTGGTCTAAGTGACTTCTGGGGTGCCTTCCTTGCTCTAAATCTATGATTCTGTCTATGACTATGTTGTGTTTGTCTCCAGATTAACACAAAATATGACTTTGGATAGGCCATTGTAAAAAGATTGAACAAGCCTTATGTAGGGCTCAATTATACTCTCCATGAAAGGAAAAAGTAAGCTGGAATGACAAAGCAATGCCATCACCATGCTCTGCGTCCCAGGAGTCTTTCTGTGGAACATGGAACAGTAGCAGCTGCTCAGGAAGGCAAGCAGGTTTTTATCAGCCGTAGCAGAAAAAGAAGAAAATCCACCAAGATCAGGACAACAATTTTCACCAAAAGACCAGAGATTCCCCCCATGGGAAGGGAATTGTGTGTCCCTTGGTGGTAAACTTCCAGGGTGTGTATCATTGTAACATGCCAAAGGATCTGGCCCTGACACAACAAAGTGCTAATGTCCACCCTGCCCTACAGGCTTAATCTAGTAGCATCAATGGCATCCACCACCAACACCTTCACTCCCAATGGACCACTTATTACACACTTGCTCACACAGGCACCAGCAATCAAAGACTGTATGTTCTACAATTTCCAAATAAGCAAACTTATCTGCACGTGATTAACAATAACAAAAGCAACAACAATAATGTATATAATATTTTATGCTTTGCAAAATATTTAACAAATGTTATCATTTTCATAACATTTTAAGACTTGCAAAGAATTTTAAAATTATTATCCAGCCTGCCACTGAGATTCTAGAATAGCTCATTCCATACCCCAAGAAAACAGTGAGAGGAGCATCCCAGGCCTTTCTTACAGAAATACCATATATCCCAGCTCTAATCTCAAGTCTTATATAAAGAAATAGGCTGGAAGAATGAGCAAACAAACAAAAAAAATAAATAATCCCACCATATAGTAGCAATGAAACTCAAGACACAAACCTAGAAAAAGAAAATGACTCCAAAACGTCAACAAGAAAATCTCAGAGAAAAAACTCATTTTGGACCAAACTCAATGAGAATTCCTAGAAGAGATTTTTTAAAGAGTTTTAAATGTTTTAATAAAATGGAATGAGAGCACTTGATGGGGAAAAATGGAAAAGAAATGACAGCAATGCTATGAAAGAAATAATTGAAAATGGAATTAGTTGCTTGGTAGAAAAAATACAAAACCTATTCTAAGCCACAAACTCCCTGAAAATTAAAATGGACCAAATAAAAGTCAGTCACTCTGGTGGGCAACAAGAAATATTTTTTTGAAAGTCAAAAGACTAGGGGGGAAAAAAGAAAATCTAAGTTATTTCATAGCAAAAGAACTGATCTGGAAAACAGATCAAGGAGAAAAAATTTAAGTCATTGGACTGTTTGAATTACATGACTAAATAAAAAAGCCTAAACATCCTATTTAAAGAAGTCTTTTCAAAGAACATTATTCACCTCCACAGGAAGAGCTATTGGAGTCAGAACGCAAATTAAAGCATACAATTTTTACTTTAGTTTTTTGGAGTTTTTCTTTTGGGGTTTCTTTTTATATGAGTATTCTCTTACAACAATGACCAATATGAAACTATATTTTGGATGATAATACATTGTATAACCCAAATCAAATTGCTTGCCATTTCTGGGAAGAGGGAAAGAGAGGGAGGAAGAAAATTTGGATCATTTAATAAAAAAAAATTAGGTGGAAAATTGTGATTAGGTGTAATTGGCAAAATAAAATCTCTTTACCAAAAAAAAGTGTTGTTTTTTTTTTAACCTTACATTTCGTTTTAAGAAATGGTTCTAGGTCAAAAGAGCAATAATAGCTAGGCAATTAGATTTAAGTGACTTGCCCAGGGTCAGACAACTAGGAAGTGTCTCCAGTTAGATTTGAACCCAGGACCTCCCATCTCTAGGCCTGGCTCTCTATCCATTCAGCAACCTTACCTGCCTCTATTTAAAGAAATCTTAAAAGAGAACTGGCCAGCACTCTAAGAACCAGAAAGTAAAGTGGAAATAGAAAGAATCCACTGGTCATCTTCTGAAAGAAATCCCCAAGTGAAAACTCCCAGGAACATTACAGCCAAAACCCAGAGTTTTCCATGTCAAGGAAAAATATTGCAAGCAGTCAGAAAAAAAAAAAGAATTCAAGAACCAAGAAGCCACAATGAGGATGCACATGACTTAGCAGTCACAATTATAAAATAATAAAGAACATAGAATACAATATTCTAGAAGGCAAAGGATTTAGGGTTGTGGCCAAGAATAATTTACCCAGAAAAATTGAATATAATGCACAGGGGGGAATGAATCTTTAATGAAATAGAAGACTTCTAAGCATTCCTGATGAAAAGAGGAGAGCCAGGGAAACTTTGAAGTTCAAACAGAGGAGTGAAGAGAAACATAAAAAATGTAAATATGAATGAACACTGATAAAAGCCTGAACAAAGATCAAGCTACATACAGGGGGTGGAATGGAAAGGAAGGTTAAGGAAAATTATCTCACATCATCAGAGTGGCCAAGTGGACATTTTTTTCAAAGAGGAAGGGGCTGGGGGCAGCAGCTGACACTTGAACCTCATTCATTTAAAGGAGTCAAAAGCAGGAAGAATACATACACACACATATGTACGAGATAATAATTTAAAGCATTTAGCACAGTGCTGGGCACATATAAGCACTACATAAATATTGGTTGTTATGATTATACACAATTGGTTACAGAAATAACATTCTATTCAATAAGGAAAATAAAAGAAAAGGGGGAAAAGTAGGGAGGGGAACTAGAGGAAGGGTAGGTTAATGGAGGGATTAGTCCTAAGCAAACAACTTTAAGGATATATAAAAATATGTATAGCTCTTTTTGAGGTGGCAAAGAATGAAGATTTGAAGGGATACCCATAAATTGGGGAGTCAATGAATAAGTTATGGCAGATAAATGTGATGGATTACAATAGTGCCAAACTTTTATCATTATAATGACCAAGAATAATTCAAGGAGACTGATATGTAACCTGCTACATACCTCCTGATAGAGAGGCAAGTGAAGAACTTAGAGCACAGAAGGAGACAATTTTTTTTTTGATCCGTGGCCAATGTGGAAAGTTGTTTTGATTGATTGTACATGTTTGTGATGAATTTTGTGTTCTCAGTTGGGGTAGGGGTTGAAGAGTAAGAAGGCAGATTTTGGCTGATTAAAACAACTAAAATATATTTTTAAATAAATAAAATATATCTATAGCTAGGGCAGTCTTGTCCCAAAAGAACCTGTGGCACACATTATGCTTATAATAAACTAAAATCTGTCTGCCATTCTAGAATTTCTATCTATTGAGAATACATATACAAAATACTTTGTAACTGGAAAGAAACAGATAAATTTATTTTTTCTCTAGAATTACTCTTTCTCCAAGTCCCAGTTCCCCAGAGCTAGACAGAATAATTATGATCCCTACCCTACATGAGAGTCCTTCAGATACTTAAAGACAACTCTCCAGGCCTGTCTTTCCTTTCCCGGGCCAAAACTCCCTGTTTAATCCAGTTCCATAAATGTTCTAATAAGGATCTGACTTGGGGCCATCCTCTGGTAATTCTAGTTTGATAATGGAATAATAGAAAACATTCGAAGAATGTCTGACTAACAAAAAGATTTACTTACATAGCAAGGGGAGGATTTTCAACAAGGATATTCAGCTGGAATACTGTTAAGCATAACTGCCCTCCCTCTGTATTGTCCATATAAGTTTCTGGGTAAAGAATCAGGAAGAAGAATTCTATTAGACAAACTGTCTAAAATGTTTTCCCCTTGGGGGCAGCTGGGTAGCTCAGTGGATGGAGAGCCAGGCCTACAGACGGGAGGTCCTGGCTTCAAATGTGGCCTCAGACACTTCCCAGCTGTGTTACCCTGGGCAAAACCTAGACCCATTGCCTAAATCTAACCACTCTTCTGTCTTGGAACCAATACACAGTATTGATTCCAAGATGGAAAGTAAGGGCTTTAAAAATAAATAAATAAATAAATAAATAAAAATAAATAAATGAATGAATGAATGAGTAAATGGATAAATAAATAAATGAATGAATAAATGAATAAATATAATGTTTTCCCCTTGACTGCTTTCCTTCTAATCTTGATTTCATTAGTTTTATTTATACAAAACCTTTTTAACTTAGTGTATTTAACATAATCCATTTTACATCTCACAACACCTTCTACACCTCCTGTTTATTCATAAATTCTTCTATCCATAAATCTGATAAGTAATATGTTCCCTGGTCTTCAGATTTGCTTATGATATATCCCTTTTAGGTCTATGTCATGTATCCATTTTGATCTTATGTTGGTAAAATAAATGGTGTAAGATAATGGTCTACATATAGTTTCTGCCAGAACTGCTTTCCAGTTTTCCCAACAATTTTTAACAAATAGAAAATTCTTGTTCTAAAAACTTGGTTCTCTACTTTCAACAAATACAAGATTACTATAATCTTTTACAATTGTCTGTCATATCTGCTCTGTTCCATTGGTCTACTTTTCTATTTCTTAGCCAGTACCAGATAGTTTTGATCATTACTGCTTTATAATATAGTTCAAAAATCTGTTACTGCTATACCTTCCTTTAATTTTTTAAGTCCTTTGACATTCTTGACCTTTTGTCTTTCCAAATGAATTTTGTTATAATTTTTTTCTAGTTCAATGAACAAATTTTTGGACAGAAATAAGACATGGTTTCACATATTACATATATCTTTTTCTCAAATGATGCCTTCTTTAATGGGAGGGTATTTTTTTTTAAACCCTTATCTTCCATCTTGGAGTCAATACTGTGTGTGTATTGGCTCCAAGGCAGAAGAGTGGTAAGGGCTAGGCAATGGGGGTCAAGTGACTTGCCCAGGGTCACACAGCTGGGAAGTGTCTGTCTCATGCCAGATTTGAACCTAGGACCTCCCATCTCTAGGCCTGGTTCTCAATCCACTGAGCTACCCAGCTGCCTCTGGGACGGTGTTTTAATGCAACAAACAAATAAATATTTTTTTTAACCCTTACTTTCCATCTTAGCATCAAAAGAATCAGGAAGGGGCTGGGACGCCTAATGCTTTTGGTGCACAGGTAACCAGGAATCTATATCAATAGCCAAGTCTTTAGTCCCCTGAGTCAATCAGGTCTCCAAGATCATTTGAATACATTTTAAGGAAAAGAACTCACCTAACTCATAGAGAAGGAATTCCTGGTAAATATTCTTCCTAGCACAATAAACATTTATTAAACATTTGAAATGTGTAAGACCTAGAGGATGAGAAGATGAAAAATTGCTTAATCTTTACTTTTAAGGTAAAAGCTTATAATCTCTTAGATGGAATAAGACCCATTCATAGATACATACAAGATGAGAGAGAGTGTGAGAAAGAGAATTCAGACAAAATCCTCTAGGAAAACTTGAGAAAGGAGAGAGTTCTTTCAGCTGCAGGGATTCTGGCAGGCTACACAGAGGATATGGCACTCATACTAAGCATGAAGGAAGAGAAAGATTTTAACAGGTGGGGAAGAAGAGGGAGTGCATAACAGCCCGCATCGATGCAGAGAGGCAAGAGACAGCACGTCAAGTTCAGGGAACACTTAGTAGTCCAATTTGGCTGGAACATAAAGTGCATGAAGAGAAGAAGTATTTTTAAAAAGGCTGGAATGGTTGATTGGAAGGAGACTGTGGAAGGCTAGATTAAGGATGTCTCATTTTGTCCTCCTAAGAAATAAGGAACATTTAGGCAAAGAGAAGAACATTGTCAGAACGTGAAATTAGGAAGATTATTTGGTGCATGGAAAGAGAAGTTGGAAGCAGGAAGACCTAGGGGGAGGGGAAGTGGCAGGGGGAATAGAGAAAAGAATATATTTATAATCAGGAGTGTACATCTCCAAGGACTTGTAAAAGTTAATTGTTCAATTTTGAGTGTGATCACTTACACCTAGGAAATCAGCAAGTGCTACAAATCGACATTTGATTTATATTCTCTTGATTGTCTAGGCATAAGAAAGCAATGGAGAAAATATTAACAATGTAGATTAAACTTATAAGTATTTAGAACATACTTTTTTCCTCCATTCCCCCCCCCCCCCCATCAATGGAAAGATGTCTTCTTCAGCAGAAAATTGCTGTGGACAATTGTTGTGGATGGACCACAGCTCAAAAAAGTGAAATATTCTATAAACCTATTCAATTCCCTTTGTTCAAAGAAGAGTGTTCTGAAAGTGAACTAGTTTTCCATAAACTTATCTATCAAAGAATAGTTTCCCTGGATATCACACATAAGAATTTCACTCTCCAGAAAGGCATATCTTCCCTTCCTTGTAAATTTAAGAATTGGCATTCTAATTTACAAATCCATTTATTAATTTGATAATCATGAATCAGTCTTCCGGAATCTAATCTCTGAGTGAACTGGGAAAAGAAATAGTTTCTGAACCTGAAAAGCTGAGAAACAGACTCAGACCTGTATCAATCCCAATAAGATTCAGGCATGCTGAGATGCTTTACATAAAAAAACCAACCTCTGTTCATTTCTTGGTATTTCTTCTTAACTATAGCATTATCTACCTAAAGGAAAGTTGTAGCAGTGCTATGCTGGTCAATACCATTGTACTCATTGTGGGGTTCCACATTTGAAGAGTGACATCAACAAGCTAAAGTTCATCCTGTCAAATGTAAGTGAGATCAGAGTCCTAGGCCAGGCTCTGAATGACTCTTGGGTCAGAGGACTTGGTTTCAAACCAAAACTCTCATGTTCACTACCTGGGTGATCAGGGCAAATCACTCATTGCCCTCCCCAGCCTCAGTCTTCTCATCTACATAATGAAAGATCTGGAGCAAATGATCCCTTCTGGCATCAGAGCTATGAAAATCCTATGTTCAGTTCAACAAATATTTGTCAAGCACATACTCTGGGCAAATACCTTTTGCAGAATTCTAGGAACATAAAGATAAGGCCAAGAAAAGACTGCCCCTGACTTCCAAGAGTTAACAATTTTATCGGGTTCTTAATTTTTGGAAAAGGAGCCATAGGGAAACCAGTTAGAAGACCATTTATCACAAGCATCCGGGTAAGAAATAATGAGGTCCTGGCCAATGCACCTCATCTGGCTGGTAGAGTAGAGGGATCATAGGACTTGAGAACTAGCTGAGTCCCTGCACCAATTCACCAATTTCACTATTAGCAGGCTTAAGAAAGGGCAAATTTGACCCAATGATACACTACTATGTTTCCACATCCAATCTAGTAATTTAGCTCACGAATTTGAGTTATCCTGTTATTCCTTTCTTGATTCCAAATGTGACTTAAGCATCCCTGTTCTATCCCCAGTGCCATTGTTCTCTCTTCCAATGTCATTTTTACTTTCACTTCTTTCCAGATGCCTAAAATTATGCCTCTTTGTCATGGCACTAAATATTTACCTTTGATCTGCCCAGTGGTCTATCTGCCTTGCACTCAGAGTCCTCCTTCTGGTTCTGCTTCATTCTATCTAGCTTACTTCCTACCATTTTTGTTTTTTCCACTTCCTCTCTCTCTCCTTTTCTCTAGGTACACTGGCTTCTGAGTTCTACCCTCTACCAAGCCTGATGTCTTTCTTCTTTTGCTTGAGATGAAAAAGTTTAAATACCTAAAATGTCAACTTTCATCCTGTTTCCTATTTCTAGCACCTTTCCTATTTATAACTCTGCCTCCCTCACAGCAGATTGACACAGCATTCTGCTTCATTCCCAGAATAAATATGATTCCAGAATGAGGATCTGGGAGGCAAAGCTAGGTCTTGAGGATTCTTTTCCATGGCAGACATTTCCCACAAGGCTTTCTCTTCTGGCATTTGAGAAGAATCATAGATGGTAGCTGAGCCATTTCTCTGTTGCCCTGGACCTTCAATACTATATTTTTTCTGCCAGCATACTTCCCTTTCTGATTAGATCTGGATTAAAGTTAATTTGGGTCCCTGAGTACAAAGATTAAATGGCATAGTAGTTGATCAAGACATAAACTGGGTATTGATTTGGAGGAACTAGTTAGGACTAATTATCTACAAAGAGGTATTACACCAAGAGATAAGATAACTGAAAGTTAGCTAAGCATCTAAAAAAATCTCCATCAAAAACTAATTTTAGGGTTTTTTTCTTGAATGTGATGAATATATATATATATTTTTAAAAACTAGAGAGGAAAAGTTGGATTCCAATATCAGCTCAACCACAATCTGTGAACATTTTAGAAACCTCACCAAGTTTCAGTGTTCCTCTCTGTAAAATGAAGAGGTTGGTATAGACGAACCTCTAAAGTTCCTTCCTAATCTAACACTCAAAAATTGGGACTTCTAGAAGAGGTCATGTGACTTTGGAGGAGGTTGATTACATTGTCAATTTGTTCAATCATCACAACTATTTTTTGTTTCTGTGTCTTTAAAAAAAATCAAACCTGTCTCCTTTTCAAGGCTATGTGTAAAGCATGAGGGACAGAAATACTGAAATGAAATGGGCTCTGCCCTTAAGTTTATATTCTCCTGGATGATATAAAATGTACACACAGATAAGTACAGACACTGTAAGTTGAGGCAGGAGATAACATTAACCTGGGGGGAAAGGGTTCAAGGAAGGTTCCATAAATGAGGTTGGTTTGGTGTTTTTGTTTTTTTTTAAAAGACAGAGATTCAAACTTTGGCTCTATAACAAGTAAAAGATAAAATAACTGAGGAAACAAAGGTTTAATCTTCTGTCCATATCCATTTGCAATCCATACCAATTGGCTAAAAAATTGGGACCAGGCTTCTTCCTCAGTTTCTGACCAGACTCCAAATGTAGGAGACAGACTTTAACACAGTAAAAAACAATTACTTAAATAAGACCAATTAACTAAAAGAAAATGATACATTAGATAATCTGAGTTCTACAAGTTGGGAGGGGAAGAGCAAGCAAAGAGGTGTTCCACTCTTCCCAAGTGTCTACATACAATCAAAGGAGCATGCAAACAATAACTGATCAATCAATATGGGACCAGCTTTCAGGTAAGATATGTTGGTTGCTAGATGTGTACAATTATGAGAAAACTCTTTTATATCAATCTTGGGATCTGATTGCCTTTCTGTTCAATTTAACCCAAGTCCTTGGTTAAGGTCTCTAAACAACTGGTTCAAGTGGTCCAATCTCCCAGCTACTTGGGCTGGGTTCAAACAGTACAATATAGTTTTCTTCCAATTTCCACAACTGAAGAACATTCTTTCATAGGAACAGAATTTGGACTAGCCCAGTAATTGATGAGAAAGAGAATTAAACTAGCTCCAGAATTGAATTACAAGATGGAGTCAGTGTGGTTCCCTCAATTACCACAATTAACCATTTGCTGCCCTAAACCCCTCAATTCCCTTACAATTCAAAGTGCCAGGCTTCTAGCCTAACTAGGTATTCCAAGCTAAATGAGAGAAAGAATTCCAATTATTTAAATGAATTAATTTTTTATAAATATCCTCAAGCCAGTCAAGCTGGCCCCAGAGTTCTTCTGACTATAATGAATTCAGTTACAATTTGCTATCTGGGAGGAGTTTAGACTATCAAGTTTAGTTCCTTTCTAGATGTCCCCTCCCCTCCCCCCACCACATATATCTGTTTGGAAAAAGTCCTCTGTGCTGTTGGAGCAGAGGGTAATGATAAAGGAGAATCAATTCTCCATCAGTAGGAGAAAAGGAATGTCTAGACCGGCCAATAATGCCCACATTCCAAGAATAGGGGCTAGAGGAGGGAGTATGTTATTAGGAGGGTATTGTAATAGTTCAGAAAGTAAAAAATGAGAAACTAGTGGTAGTGGAAATGGAAAGAAGGAAGAAGAGGAGGAAGAGGAGGAGGATACAAGAGATTACACCAATTTTTTAGTGATACTATAGATAGGAAGACAAGTCAAAAAGTCCATTAGACTATGAGCCCTTTGAAAAGAGACTTGTTTTGCTTCTTTTTGCATTTCTTTATATTACCAGCCCTTAGTACCATACCTAGGCACATAGTGGACACTTAGTAAATGTTTATGAACATGAACAAAACACATTTGGGAAGAAAGATAAAGTCAGTTTAAGACAAGAGACAAAATTATTGGGCTGATACTATGGCATGAGGAAGAAATTCCCAAGAGTATGGATTGCAAATTAGAGGGTTAAGCAACTAAGGGAGGCCATGGAGTTCTTTTTATCTGAAGATTTATATATCTTTGAGATGAGTTAGGCTTCTTTCTTCTTAGGAGATGATGAACTTTCAGTCCTTCTATTCTATGATTCTATGTTCTTAGCCTTGGTTGTCCTCCAGCACCTCATCTCCACCCTTCTGCATTTTCTGGAACCAAAAGAGAAGGTTCCTTCATAGAGGATCCATATCTAATCCACATCTTCTGCAGAGTAATATAACTATTCAATCGTTACTTCCCATAATTGTCTTATACTTATTGTATTTCTGCTTTGAACTGAAGGACTGAATTGTGTTTTCAGGGGAATAAATGGAAAACCCATTGCCAGTCTCAGACCTACACAAATGATTTTTTCATATGCCAGTGGGAAAGGTTACTACCCTCCTCCAAGTACTTTGTACTTGGAACACAGAAGATTACCCCCAACTTCTGTCCCCAAAGATATCCCTCAACTCATCCTGACATACTGCCTAAAATTCCACCATTAAATGCACTGCTTCTCTCAACTTTCTTAAAAGGTCAGTAATCATGTGACATGAAATAGTGTCTCAGATTTCTATCTGTTCTAAGAAAAGCTGAAATGAGGCATTGATTTAATGGGAATTTTAATGGAAAAGGAAGAAGAATTACTTATATAATACAGAGCACTTGAAGGCAGGCAAAGTCAGGATTCCATAGTAGACAAGTGGCACCAAGGAGTGGAATCTCAGAGTTGAAAAAGGCCATAGAGGTCATTTAGTTCAACTCATACCTCACCAAGAATCGCTTCTATATCCGTAGAGAAATAGCATGGTATAATAGATAGAATGCTAGATTCAGTCAAGAAGATCTAGGTTCAAGTCCCTAATCAGACTTTATGAGTGATCTTGAACAAATTCCTTAATCTCTCTAGGTCTCGTTTTCCTCATCTATAATATGAGAGTGTTAGACTCAATGGCTTTCATCATCTCTTCCAGATCAATATCTGGGATCCTATAACCAATGACAAGTAACAGAAAGAAGGCAAAGAGAAAAAAAAAGACAAAGATTCTTATTCTTAGTTCCACCTTGGTTTCCATTTATCTCCATAACCTTAGATAATTCATCAGGCCAGTTTTCTCACCTATAAAATGGAAGCTCAGGAAAAGGAAAAAAGATTCCTATCACATAAAATATAATATAGAATAATTATCACATCATAAACTCTAATTGAATCCCATGATTTAGATATATTTATACTTTAAAGATCCATGATTTATCCATAGATGACAACTCCTCTAAGACTTGATTATCTTCATGATAGCCTACTTGATGATGAGCCTCTGAACTTTTAAATAGGCCAGTTCTCTATAATATTCCTACAATCAATTCCTTGACTCCTATCTTTTCGGTTAAGTGATATTTATGAAGAATCTACATGTCAACAAAGCAGCTTCTAAGCACTCATGACCCCATCCCATTGTGGGGAGGAGAAAAATATTCATCTGTAAA
The DNA here is from genome assembly GCF_027887165.1 of Monodelphis domestica. NCBI lineage: Eukaryota > Metazoa > Chordata > Mammalia > Didelphimorphia > Didelphidae > Monodelphis > Monodelphis domestica. Next base: position 89,546,537 of record NC_077230.1, on the reverse strand, counting down.
ACAAATGGAAGAAATTATAGAAGATAAATTTAAAGGACTTTGTTATGCAAAGAGAAAAGAATTTTGTAGTAGAAAAAAGTGTTTTTACTTGTTGGCTATAAGAGGGGGGTTGGAGGAGGGGAGGGAAAGAACATGAATTATGTAACCATGAAAAAATATTCTAAATTAATTAATTAAATAAAAATTTTCAAATATTTAATTAAAGAATTCAGGATGAAAAATTAAATTTAAAAAAAGAAAAAAGTGTTTACATATGATAAAAATCTGACATTTGGAATCTGATAGGAAATTTTCATCACTGGAGTATTAGTAAAAGAACATGAACATATAATTTAAAAAAAAATCCCAACTTTCCTAATTAGAATCAATAGTGTGTATTAGTTCTGAGGCAGAAGATTGCTAAGAGCTAAGCAATGGGGGTTAAGAGACTTACCCCAGGGTCACACAGATAGGAAGTATTTGATGCCAGATTTTAATCCAGGGCCACCCATCTCTAGGCCTGGGCTCCCAATCCACTGAACCACCTATCTTGCCCCCACAAACAGATCATTTTTGAGTAGGAAATAAAAATTGTTAATAATTGCTTGAAAAGTGTTATAATGGCCTTTAAAGCTTTAAACAACCAAAGAAACAGACATTAAAACTTCACAATATTGGTCCTTTGTATCTATCCACTTGGCAAAGATAATTAAAAATTAAAGATAAAATTTAATGTTAGGAGGGTTCTATGGAAGTAGAAATACTATTATATTATTAGTAGCCCTATAGATTAGTATAAGCATTTTGGAGAGTAGTTTTACAAGTCATATGATGATCATGTCTTTTACTCAGTAATCTTATTTCTGGAACCATATTCTAAGGAACCATATTCTAGAACCATAATCAAGAAGTATGTATTTAAAATATCTATAGTACACCTAATTTTACATTAGCTCATCTAAGTTTCAATTCCACATTATCCAGTCCAACCTTTGACAGTACTGTAGTCTCTTCTGCAAAATGTGCTATCTCCTGCAGCCTCTACTAGTCTTCTCCACCCTGCCTTGCTTAGAGATAATAATGTTGGTGGTGACTTTTGATAGAGAAGAAACTAGAAAGCCAGTAACACCAGACTGGAACTAAAGGATTAACCAGGTATTCAGGAAAGAGGACGTCCTAAGGTTCACGGAAAAGAGATTTTTCTTTCAAATACAAACACAAACAACATAGAGAGAAAATAAAATGGCCTTTTCCACCCCCCTCCTTTCCTTCTCCTTTCAGATTAAGATTTCAGTGAAGTGACCAAAAGGAGGATTCCAACTTTCTAAACTACATGTAAATTAAGTACTCTAGTTGAGTCCAAAGGTCACTCCCTGATCCAGGGAACCTCAAAGCTGGATGGCTACAAACCCCAGCATGTACTCTCCTCCCAGACCTCCTGGTGGTCAGCTCTCCGGGCCTTTCAAAACCCTCAAGACTCTATTTTAATATATCCATCATCTAAAAGGAAAGGACATATGCCCAAGGAAGGAACCAGGGCTTATATGCATAGGCTATATGTTGGCCTTCGATAGGGAAGGGCTCAGGCCTCTCCCTTTATGTCTCTCCTCTCTCACAAGAACATTGCCACAGAAGAGGAAGTCAAATCTAGAAAAGATCTGGTCATGTAGTATCTTTGGAATGCAACAAAATTCTGGTATGCAGTCAATCAAAGAGGCTCCTCTTTACCACATAGTGAGAATATAGAAACCAAACATAGAAGGTCTACACATGCTACCAAAGTTCATGTGGGGATTATATCAGAAGGACACTCACTCTGCCTAGGCTCATCAGTCTTACATGATTGACCAATGCCTCATTACAATAATAGTACATTTTAATAGTAGGCAATTTGCAAATGTGTTGGTTGTGCCCAAGGGTTTTCTCCAGATCTCTAAAGAAGGCACTCACTTTTACTATTTCGTTATTGCAAAAAATATATTATGCACCTATTGGTTGTGGTGCTATAATTATTTGTAGAGAGCAGGGTAGGTCAAAATGAACATTTTCTTCCTGCAAATAATCACTGTCATAATCCAATCAAGAGCTCTGAAGAGCAGAGAAAGTGTCTTGATTCCCTACTGTGAAGTTACTATCCTAACACTTCATTTAATGAGAAGTCACAGTCATAACTATAATAGGGTGCCTATAGCTCTGCCAGTACCCAGAAAATGACCAAGAAGAGTGGAGAAAGTTCTTGTAACCTCTAAAAAAGTGATGCTAAAATCCAATCCTTTTGTTCCTAGGAGGGCCTCTCATACTCTTTCAGAGCCTGAGACTCATTCCTAAAAGTCTGGTTATCTGATGTCTGACTACACAGCAATTTCAAAGGACCCAAGGTGGGAAGAAGAGGTAAATTATTAAACATGGGTACTGAGAACAGCCTAACAGCAAGGAAGAAAAAGAAAAACCAATTTTCCATTTGACCAATATTGAGTGCCTACTATTTTGGGGACAGCCAGGTGACACAAGAGAGTATTGGGCCTGAAGTCAGAAAGACCACAGCTCAAATCGATCTCAGACTCTTACTAGCTGTGTGAACCTGGGCAAGTCACTTAACAGCTGCCAGCATAAAACTGGAGAAGGAAATGGCAAATCATTCCAGTGTCTGCCAAGAAAACCCCATGAACAGTATTAAAAAATGGTAAAAGACATGACATGAGCCTCTCCGGTTGGAAGGGCTGGCATGAGGTCAGATACAAGAGAACAATTACAACTTACTATTTTTCTATGTGCTTTGGATGGGTTTCTGCTCTCAAAGAACTTAAATTTTAAAGCAGGCATAAGAATTCTAAGAATACAGGAGTCAACAGCCATTTAGCATAAAGGGAAAACTTATCTATGTGTCTCAGTAGCCTATCTCAGAGCCTCTCTGTGGATCACTGCTGTGTTACATAGTGCAAATCAACAAGCCAACAAGCATTTTTAGGTGCCTCAAAGGTGCCAGGGACATAGTAAGAAAAGCAAAAATAGCCATTGTTCTCAAGGCACTCATAGTCTAATGGGGCAGGGAGGAACAGGGAAGCAACATGCAAAGAATTAAATATGAACAAAACAGACAGGGAATCAATTAGAGATCCTCTCAAAGGGAAGGTGCGACATTTAAGACTTACTTCTTTCAGAAAGTGACTAGCTGAAACTTGAAGGAAGCCAGGGAAGCCAGGAGACAGATGGGGAGAAAGGTCCAGACAGGTAAGACAGCCGATGGAAATGAACAGAGTTGGGAGATGGAGTGTCATATCTGAGAAACATGAAAGCGGCCAGTATCACTGGATGGCAAAGTGTGAAGAAGGGGAATAAAGTGTAAGAATACTGACAAGCTAGTAAGAGAACAGAATATGAAGGGCTTTATATTTGATCCTGGAGGTAATAGGGAGCCACTAGAGTTCACTGAATATGTGATATGGGCAGATATAAGCTTTAGAAAGATCACTTTGATAGCTGAGTAGAGGATGGAATGGGTCAAGACTTAAGGCAGAGAAACCAACTAGAAGGCTATTATAATAGCTCAGATATGGGGGGATTCGAACTTATACCCAAGTGGAGTGGTGGGAGAAAGATGAAATGACTAAGGAAACACATTTGAGCTTTCTGAGCATTTTGATTTATTAAGCAATGCATACAACTGCCTAACAAATTTAGAGCAGACCCCTTCCTCAGCTTAAGGCTGGACCCCAAATATAGGGGGAGATGAACGTTTCCGTCCTAAAAACAATCAAATAAAGCCAACTCATTAAAAGGAAACAATACAACATTAGGTAATGTGATTTCTTATTGGAGGAAAGATTAGAGACTTTCCAAGTTGGGAGAAGATTCATAACAAGTAAAATCAGAAATCAGAAAAAGCCCCCAAGTGTCAGTAAACAAAGGAAAATGAAAACAACGAGGGATTGGCCAATGTAGGACCAGTTTCCAGATGAGAAATGTGAATTTCTTGAGGTGTACAATTGTGAGAAAACTCTTTACATCAGTCTTCAGATCTGACTGGTTTCTGGTCAGCATAACCTAAATCCTCAGCTAAAGGTCTCTAAACAGCAGATAGAGGTGATCCAATTTCCCTGCCACCAGAACTAGGTTCAACTAGTGCAATAAGATTTTCTCCCAGTTCCCCCAATTGAATCCTATTTTCTCACTAGACAGAATTTGGACTAGACGCATAATTGAATAGAAAGGGAACTGAACTAACTCTAGAATTGAGTCACAAGATGGAATCAGTGTGGTTCACTCACTTCCCACAAGTAAACACGTGCTGTCCTAATCCCCTCAATTCTCTCATGGTGGCTGGGAGGATGTAGGACAGAGACATTACAAAGGCAAAATTCACAGGATTTGCAACTGATTCAGTTGGTACTCATAAAAACAGCCTAGTGACTTAAAGAAAAAGGCCCACAATATTCAAAAATGTTGTTTACGAAGGCAGGAAAAATGGGTAATAAACCTTTTTATCATTAACAAGTACATACACATTGTCTACCTAAAGCAGAGAGTACAGTGCTAAGTGTGGCAAATATAAAGAAGTATAAAATAATAATAACCCTGATATGCACTGAGAGGCTAGAATGAGAACAGTAATTATAATCTCTCTATTGTACTTACCCTCATCATGGATGTACTCTGTTCAGTTCTGGGCACCATATTTTAGGAAGAAAATTATTGAGGCGCAATGGAACTAGAAAAAGACAACCACCAGAGTGAGAGACCTTGAAAACATCACTCAAGGATCAGTTTAAGGATCTGGGAGTGTTTGGTCTGGGAAAGATAAGAGTCCTCTTCAAGTATTTGAATGTCTATCACATCCAAAAAGCTCACTTCTGCATGGCTTGAGGAGGCAGCACTGGAGCCAGTGGCTTTTCACTCATTTTTTATACATTTCTGAGAGGTGGATTTCAGCTTGATATATACTTCTTATCAATTATGACTACACAAAAGTGTGATGGGCTGACTTGGGAGGTAGATGTTTTCAAGCCCAAAGTGGATGCCCACTTGGCAGAGAAGATGTTTTAGAGAGCTTGATATTCAGACAAGTTAGACCAGAAGGCTTCTCTTCCAGATCTTAGATTGTGGAACTTGGTTACTGGACTTGTGGATAAGGGGAATGCCCTAACTAATAAATCTGAATTTTATCCTTATGGGCATATATCAGGATATCCATATGGGCAAGATAGACAGATATAGCCTATATTAAGATAAAGCAGGTAGTGAATTCAGAATTGACTGGATATTTGCCCCCAAAGAAAAGACATGAGAAGACACTTCCTTTGCAGAGGTAAAAGCCAGGGTGTGGAAAATTTCACATAATATTGGGGTTTTTTTTCATGAGTTAATTCATTTTGCTCAATTTTTTCCATAATTCTTTTTCAATTATTTGTTATAAGGGATAGTTCTCTAAGATGGGAGGAAGAGGAAAACTACATGGGAAAATTTATAAGATTTAAAAAGAAAAGATATCAATAAAAATTACAGGCCCAAAGAATACTGAAAAATAAATCAGGGTAAACCAGAAGGAAAATCTCTAATGAATCACAAGGATCTGTGCTGAGTCTTGGTTTGTTCCATATTTTTATCAGTGGTTTAGATAAAGACATAAATGTTATGCTCATCAAATATCTGATGTCATGAAGCTATATGGGAAAACTAATAACAATATATGCATTTTTAAAACCACCTTGAAAGACTAGAATGGCATGCTGAGTCTAGTAAAATAAAAATTAATAGGGATAATGAATCCTCCTATACTTGAGTATTTGTTTTAAGTTTGACTTGTACTTGAAATATAGGGATGACATGACTAAACAACAGTTTATGTGGGAAAGATTTGAGAGTTTCAATCAACTAGCAGCTCAGTATGAACCATTAGTGTTCTGCAGACAAAAAGAAAGTTTTTGTGATCTTTTGCTGAATTGAGACATGGTGTTAAAGAATAAAGGAGATGAGGAGGCAGCTGGGTAGCTCAGTGGATTGATAGCCAGTCCTAGAGATGGGAGGTCCTGGGTTCAAATCTAGACTCAAATACTTCTCAGCTGTGTGACCCTGGGCAAGTCCCTTAACCCCCATTGCCTAGCCCTTACCGCTCTTCTGCCTTAGAGCCAATACACAGTATTGATTCCAAGATGAAAGGTAAGGGTTTAAAAAGAAAAAAAAAGAATAAAGGAGATGAAAATAACACTATTCTGCCCTGGTCAGTACTCATCTATTTGTTCAGGTCAAGATACCACATTTCAGGAGAGTCTTCAACAAACTGGAGTATTTCCTGAGTAGAAATAAGAGAAGAAACTTGCTGTCATTCAAAGATTATAAAGAAACGGGGAATATTAGCTAAGATAAGAGAGGACATGAGGGTAAGAATACAGAAGGAAACTATGCTAAGAATACAAAGACAAAAAATGAGGGGGGAAGAAACCATCCCCTGCTCTCAAGGACTATATATTCTGCTAAATGAATACAAGTTAGTATAAAATATTTGAGGGAAATTGGGAAGTAGGAAAACAGGGATCTGGAAGGACTTTCCAAAGAAGGTGGGTTTTGTACTTATGCTAAGCCTTGTAAGAAAAATTATGAAAGATGAATATGAAGAGGGGCAATATTCCAGATATGGAAACAGTCTAAATAGTCTTTTTCTAAAGGAAACAGGAAATGTTTGGAAAACATCAAATTTTCCAATGTGGCAAGGAAGTACAGTTTGTAAAAAGGATTAATACATAAATAAATATATATAGATATATGGGGAGAGAGAAGTAGGTTGAAGCCTCATGGTAAAGAGCCTTAAATATCAAATCTAGGAATTTTCATTTTATGCTCCAAATAAGGGAACGTTACTGAAGATTTTGGGCCAAGGGAGTTATTTGTTCAGACTTGGGCCATAGGAAAATCATTTGACAGTTTGAGAGATGGTTTGGAGAAGGGCTAGACAACTCTTGGGAAGACCATTTAGACATTTATTCCAATAGTTCAAGTGATGTATGTCTCTCATTATGTAGGAATAGATAAGATTTTTTTAAACTTATTTGATGGGGAGGATGAGGCACAAGGGGAAATACTAGAATGACTCCAAGATCTATTACCTTGGTAGTTCAAAGGATGATGATACTTATTCTAAAAGAAGTATGAAAGTTTGGGAGGTAGCACAGATTTAAAAGAAAGAAAGACATTGAGTTCCATTTTGATATGTTGTGTTTGAGATTCTAATGGGGCGGGCAGGAGGATATGACTAGCAAGAAGTGACAGTGCTAGAGTGTTATTCCAATGGGAAATTTGGACCATACAGCTAGATTTTGGAATTTTATGTATAAAGATCATTAAACTTAAGAAAGCAGATGAGATAACCATGGGAGAAAATGTAGAGAAGAGGGCTAGAAACAAAACTTTGGGAGCAAAAAAGAAATGGATAAGAATTAAGGGGGGGGAAAGCTTGGAATTTTCAGAAAGGTAGGGGGAGAATCAGGAGAAAAGTCAAGTAAGCTGAGGGAAGAGAGCGTAGGTAGGAAGAGTAGGGGAAAAAAATCAATGTCTATTGATTAGGACAAAGACCAAAAAAAAAAAGGCTAGGTAGCACAATGCATTGAGCACTTGATCTGAAGTCAGGAAGATCTGTGTTCAAATCTGACCTCAGACATTTCCTAGCTACGTGACCCAAGGCCAGTCACTTAACTTTAATTGCCTAGTCCTTACTGCTCTTCTGCATTAAAATCTATTCTAAGACAGAATGTAAGGGCTTTTTTTTTTAATGGTTTAGATTGAACAATTGATTTCAGTTTGGTGAAAGGACTGAAACATCAGATTGCAAGGAATTGATAAGTGGATAGATGACTATGAAAATGACATTGAGACAGTGAGTAAAGACAGTTCTTTCTAGGAGTTTATCAATGAAAGAGAGATAGTTTTAGAGGATGTCACAGTCACATGATGACTTTTAAGGCTTGGGAAGAACTGATTCTGTTTGTAGGCCTCAGGAGAGACAAATTAAGCAGGGTAAGATTAAAAAGACAGGCATAGAGAAGAGAGAGCCAGAGAAACAGATAGAGACAGACACAGAGAGAAACAGAAACAGAAACAGAGAATCAGAGAAACAAAAAGACAAATGCAGAAATAATTAGAGAAAAGAGAGATAATTAGAGAAAGATAGAAACAGAGGCAGAAATAGAGAGTACAAAGGAAATAAGAAGGAATGGGACAAGTGAAAATTTAAAGGTGTCCTGAGATGTAGCCCAGAGGAAATTAGGTAGTCTAAGAAAGATGGCCTTGATTTTCTCAGAGAAGGGAGTTGAGGCTGGTGTTGAAACCTTCAGAAAAGTGAAATTTTGAGATAGCTACTGCCAGTAGTATTATGATCAATCAGGGAAATATAAAAGGATTGCTGTGCAACAGTGAGAGCCCCATTGAGATGAAATGAAATGAACTTCCAGTGGGTCCAACCAACATGAATTTGTGATTTCTGTCAGTAGTATTCATTCAGCAACTGAGAAGTAGGAGGCAAGAGGCAGATAAGATGGTGACCTGTTCTGTGTGTACAACAGCAGGATAAAATACAGTTCAGTTTTACATGATAAAGATTCTTAAAGAAGAAAAGTGAGCCCAGGGGAAGGGCATCAGACTAGAAGAACTGGAGGCCACAGCACTGAGGAAAATTAGTTTTAGGAAAAGTAAGGCACAAAGAGAGGTGGAGGGATAGGATATTATGATAATAGTAGTGCATTTCCAGGTTTCAAATAATGAAACTGGAATAGTAGGAGATAGAGGTAGCAGCAGATTCACCTTTACATAGTACTTTAAAGTTTACATAGAGCTCTACATGTATTATCTTATTTGATAACTTAACAACCCCATAGAGTTGGTTGAAGCATTATCTCCATTTTATAGATGAGGATACTGAGACTCAAAGTGATTGCCCAATGTCACACAGTTGATAAGCACTGAGGCAGGACTCAACTATAGATCTTTCTTACTCCAAACCTAATATTCCATCTCCTGTCACAGTGCCTCTATCTTCATTTGGGTATTGGTGAAGTCTAAAATCCAGTGGGTGGCTGATGTAAGGTGTAAATGTAATGGAGTAAAGATGAAGTTCAAAAGATACAAGGAGGCTATTAGTTTGGAGTCCAGAGTGCTTATGGTCATAATGTAAATACTGAAGTCTCTAAACACAAATAAAAGTGTTGGGGTTAGAGAGAAAGACTGTGACTGACACCTCGAGAGAAAAAGAAATAGAGACATGGATGTTCATAAAGGTAAGCACAAAGAATATGGATAAGATGCTATAGATGGAGTTCATTTAAAAGGAGAAGAGTTGTTGGGTATGGGTGACATAGGAAGAGCCTTGAAGTGGCAGTAGGGAGGAAAAGAGTATAAGAGCCCTAAGGAGGAATTTATTAAGGATATCATTAGGGTTTCAGAAGGCACAATGGAAGGGGAAAGTAGACAAAGACAGGGATTTGGCAAGGGTAGTGCTGAACAAGATAGAAGCAAGCTAGATGTATCATGGAAAGGGATCTATACTTTGGCAGATAGTGTCCCTGAAATAACAGATTTAGGGGGAGCAGGTTGGAGGAACTTGCTACTCATAGGATAAAGTGAATACAAATTGATCAAGATAGCTCAACTGTCCAGAATAGGAGAGATCAATGACATTGGTAGTCAAAAAGTTCACATGAATAAGAAGGTGACATTCTGAATGATTGACTAGGAGAACCATGTTCCTCTCCATTGAAATCTTCAAAGGGACCTGTGGTGGTGCTAACTATGGGTGACAGAGGGCTGAGACTTTGTTTTCTCTGATGGCTAAAGCATCTAGTCTTAAGGAAAGAGGATTTATCTAATCTCTAAGGTCTCTTTGCTCAGATGCTATGAGTCTGCATCATCCAATCCACAAACAGATAAAGCATAGCACAAAGTAGTTAGCATATGCTAAGTGTCAAGAATAGTTGACATTAAAGATTAGAAGTTTAAAAGAGAGTATGGGCACTGATGGGGGTTGGCAGATCCTAGAAGACTTCTTAGAGAAAGTGGTATTTAAGTTTGGGACCTCAATGGAAAGATTTTTTAAAAAGAGAATTTTTTTGAAGGGTTGGAAGAGAGGACAATCTAGGCCAAGAAAAAGACTAGAAGCCAAAAAGCAGAGTTAGAAATTTGAATGATCTATTCAAGAATAATGAATAGATTGTGTTCAGCTATTTGTATAGGAAAAAGGTAGAAGAAAAGAGTTGGGTGTAGTTGAAAACACTCTTGAATGCCAGGCTCAAGAGTTTGCAGCTAATTGTATGGAAAGCTATTGAAGCCTTTTCTTAATATTCCCAGTTGTTATTTACTTCTCTTTCCCTGCCCCCAAATTTTTCTTTATATATAATTTAAGTTTTGTTTGTGTACAAGTTGCATCTCAGTATATATACTCAGTATAGTATAAATTTCTTTAAGATAGCTACTGCTTCCGGTTTTATTTGTATATCTCCAGCACCTAGAAAAATGCCTTACAAGTAGGTGTTTAATGAATGCTTGAATAATTGTAATTCTTGGGGGGAAATGGAGAAGGCATAGGCAATATAAACCATTACGTTGTGTTTCCTAATCTGGCAGGTAGAAAAATGGATTGGGATATTACAAATTCCTTGATGGCAGAGCCCAATTCACCATTGTTACATATTCCCAGCACTTAGCACAATGCCTGACACATAGTGGGTATTTAATGAATACATGTTAATAAAGGATAGAAGGTCTTTAGGAAGTTAATGTAATAGTTCAGGAATGAAGTCGTGAAAGGCTGTATCACCAAGTGATGGCTATGAGAAGATGAGATAGAGGTAAAATTAGAACTTTATATTAGACTAGGTAGAGGAAAACAGAGAGCAAGAAGTTGATTCTAAGACTTTAAGCCTGGGTAACTATAATGCCAGTGACAGAAACAAGGAAGTTTGGAGCTGATCTAGGGGAAAAGACAAATAAGTTTGCTTTTATTCATGTCTACACTGAGGCAATGGCAGGACAACAAGTTGGAAAGACTGGTACTGTGAAAAAAAAAGCAGGAAATTTGTAATCAGAGGACTTTGTTCCAAATCTTGACTTTCCTACCAATTACCTATGTGACCTTGAGCAAACTAAATTACTCTTTGGTCTTCAGTTCTTCATCTCAATATACCCAAATTAAACTAGCTGACCTGTAAGGTTTCCTCTTTCTCTAAATCTAAGATCCTATGAAGCAAGGATACACTAAGGCTGAATCTCAGGAGTTACATCTGGATGTAGGAGTAAATCTATAAAGAAATGACAATTGAATTAGATGAAATCTTAGACTAGAAAGTGTCAAAAGAGAAGAAGACTTAGAACAGATAACTTTAAGGAATACCCACATATTAAGAATCAAGAGAAGGGTATTCAGATGGTCTCTTGGTATAGTAGAAATGAGACTATATTTGGAGTCAGAAAGCTGTTTCAAGTTTCATATCTGCTACTTATTAACTGTGATACTTCAGTACTTTCTAAGTCTCAGTTTCTTTATGTGTAAAATGCAGGTGGGAGGGGAAAAGAATCAATGGATGATTCCTCTAAAGTCCCTTTAGCTGGAAGTTTATGATCCTATGACCTGACAAACCTCATTTCTTATAAATATGGTGTTAAATGAGATATAACTCTTGGAATATGGTGCCTATGAAGAGGAGGACTTGGTCACAACTCCCATTTCAATGCCATTTATCAAAACTATAAATTCAATTAGCATTTCCAGGGGCTGCTCAATAAATGCATGTGTATGAGCAATATGGGCACATAGTAGGCATTAAATAAATCCTTGTTCATTGAAGACAGATCAAGAATCATCTCTTCCCAAAAAAACCTACCACAGTCTAAAGGGATGACCAGCTTAGTTCAACTTCTCATATTCCTGTCAAGAAATTTACTTAGATCTAAGCCTAAATCCTTCCTGCCACAAAGGTCCAAAAAGAATTAAAATTCCACATTAGAGAAGAGTCTTAAAATATAAAATACTCTGGGGTAAAATAGAAATGGATTTCCACTAAATTCAAACGAAAGTATAAATGACTTGAAAGCCAGTTTGAACAGAGACAGCTGGAGAGGAGGAAGGAGAAAAAACATCCTCTTTAAAGATGGATTGGAGGGAAGGGGGAAAGGTAGTGTGAGGATATCTCATCTATGTCCAGGCCTGTGTGCCATCACCCATTACCACCCTTTAACTCATCATATTTACCTACCACCTTCAACATACTCTAAAATGTGAGCTCCTTGGGAGCATGATTTTCTATTTGTTGGGGTGTTTAACATGTAGAAAATGCTTAATAAATTTTTATCCATTTCCATTTAAACAGTTTAAAAGGCCCTGGACTTGCCCTACATCCTGTCCTCGGTTCTCCTGCCTCCATGCCAATTGGCCATGATCATACTGAAGGTGGCTCTAACCCCATCGTTTTAATTTACCAAGACAACATTAGTTAATATATATTGTGTCGACTGCCAAGAGGTAAGTGTTAGGAATTCGAATTAAATTTAAAAGTGTGTCGTCAGGAGGGTAGGTCTGTGTTTTTTTAAATCCCCAGAGACGATTGTTAAACATTTACCAGTACGCCCTTAGCAGCCCCGTGGGTCCCTTTATCTGACCTCTGACAGTTGGATTCTTATCTACGCTCTGAGAATTCAGATTCGTGGAATCTCTGAGGCAGTGGGGGCTCAGAAGCCATCCAGGGCAGCCTGTCCGCCCCTAACCACTGGCCCTCTCACCTTTAAGCAGGTGACTCCCTTCCTCTAGGTTCACTCCCCTTCCTCACAAACCTCAGAAAACTATTACCTCTTCCCCGCCCTCCTTCCCCTAAAGCCAGGGATCCGCTAGCAGATCTCTGGGCTTTCGGCCCCTCCCAGAAGATCTCCCTTGCCCAGATTCGGCCCTTGCACTCGGTCGTATTTTGGTCCTTTCCAGCCACAAACTCCCGAGGACGGTTTTCAGACTCCCCTAAACCCTTCCTTTTGACTAACCAGCCCAACACCAATACCTTAGGTGGTTTCCAGGCTCCCCTACCTCAACCCTCCCTCTTGGGCCCAGAGTTCGAGGGCATCCTCCATTTTCCCCTCTTCCCCCGAGCCTATCAGAGCCCTGCCCGACGTCTGGGGTGTTTGTGACGTTTCTCCGACAGACCTCGACCCTCCCCCACCGGTTGCTAAGACAGACGAACCCCCGCGCTTGGTTGTCAAGCAAACTAGAGGCGCAAACAAAGGGGTCCCTCCCCGCCCCACCCCCATCTGCGCCACCCTTCCCTCTAAGGTCCTGCTGCTCTCCTTCCGCCTTGGGTGCGAGGCGCCTGTCTCTCCCCTCCCCCCCACCCCGCCCGTGGCTTGGCGCCCGTGCCGCCAGGAGCGAGACTGAGCCCGTCTGGGAGCAAGCCTCAGGTAGCTACCCCGTGGAGGGGCGGGGGTGGGCATGGGCGGCAGCTTCCCGGCAGGCACCTGGTGCGATGGAGCGCCTACCCTATGGACTGAGCTGCCGAAGGGGGTCTGCAAGATCAAGATCGATTTGTGGGCTTGCGCCCCCGGGAATGAGTTCTGGGGAGAAGGTCCCCTAGTCAAGCCTAGTTGGTAGGACAGAAGACAGCTCGAATGGGTGTCCGATTATTGTGATGTTTTTAATACTAATTTTCTATTGTTTTGACCTCTCTCTTGAGCTCCAGGCCCGAACCTCCAACCACCTACTGGATATCTCCACCTGGATGTGGCACCAGCACTCCAATTCAAGTTATCCCAAACGCTCCCTTCCCGCCTTTGTGATTTCTCCGATATCAGTATGCCATTCACTGATTTCCCTGTTGGAAACTTTGGGGTTATCGGTGGCTCTTCTGTCCCTCCTTTCTCATGTACAAAACTTCACAAATACTGTCAGGTTTTCCTTTTCAACTTCTTAGACAAGCCCTCACTCCCTTTCTCTCTTCCCAGTTAACCTGACAATCTGGTTACCACAGCGTCTGGGTGGATAGAGTGTCAGTCCTGGAGTCAGAAAGACTCATCTTCATGGGTTCAAATCTGGTCTCAGACACTAGCTATATGAATCACGTCACTCAGTTTGCCTCAGTTTCCTCATCTATAAAATGAACTGGTGAAGGAAATGGCAAAGCACCCCAGTATTTTTGCCAAGAAAACACCAAATTGAGGTCATGAAGAGTTGGACATGACTAAAAACTACTGAACAACAAATCTCATTACCACCTATCTGAAAAATTCCAACAAACTTTTAATAGGGTCAACTTCTACATTCTCTATCCTCCAACCAAGTCTTCATACCACTGCAAGATAGACTTGCCACTTCAATGATAAGCTTTCTTCATTGTAAATATGGTCATGTTTTACTCAAATATTTCAGTGACTCCCTACTCTCTACCAAGTAAGGTTAAAATGCCTTTAAGACCCTCAGTAATCTGGCACCACACTATCTTCTTCAGCCTTTTAGTTTACTCCCTCTTCATATTTTAGCTTATACCCTCCCTAAAATGAACTGCTCTTTGCTCCAAAACATGATCTGCATCCCATTGGTCATACTGGTCATCCATTCCTCTCTTCACATGTTGAATTCACAGCCAGCCCTTTACAAACTCAGAAACAGTTCAGGATAAGACAGACTCAGACTTGCAAGGGACCTGAAAGGCCATTTAGAACTGAGAGAGAGAGTATGAGAGAGAGACAGTCTGATGAAGCCTATGGATCCATTTCTAGAATATTTTAAACTAATTTAATTGAATGAAATGCTAAATTTCAATTAAGGGATAGTAAATTAAGATGTATTTTTTTCCCCACTTAAGGTTTGTGAACTTGGATGAGGAAAAAAAATACATCTTTATTTTCTGAAATTAGATTTTCTGAAATCTATCCATAGTCTCCATGGGGGGCCATGAATCCAAGGTTAAGAATTTGTAATCTAAAATGACCCCACCTCCCCAATCCCCCACCCCACCCCCATTTCTGAAAAAGAATCCCCTCTACACTGTACCTAACTGGTATATATAGCCTTAGCTTGAAAACCTTTAGTGAAAGGAAATTAGAAAAACTTAATTAAAGAAATTAAGGAAAACCGTTTAGGCAGCCCTACCCACTTCTGTATGACTGTAATGATTCAGAAGTCTTTCCTTCTGTTGAATCTAAATCTACTTCTCTATCACTTCTACCTCTTGCATCTTGTTCTACTCTGTCCCCAATCTCAAAATCCTTCACCTGGTTGCTGTCCTCTGGACTTTCTCCAGGTCATCAAACACACTTCCTAAAATGTGACCCTTACAAATGAAGTGTCCCAGGCAGTGCTGGACCAGAGAGCAGACTACAGCAGTACTCTTACCTTCCTGATCCTGGAAACTATCTCTCATTGGAACGTAAATTTACATGAATAGTTTTGATTGTCATATCACACTGTTGATATTGATGCTACAGTCCTCAAAAACCTCAGATCTTTCCAGGCAAACTGCTGTCTAGCCTTGCCTCCCTTTGTCTTATACTTAAGAAGCTGATTTTTTTTAACCCAGTGTAAAACTATATTAGCCCCTATTAAGTATAATTTTACTAAGTTCCAATCAATTAATATACTATTATGGGGAAAATAGCTAATATTTAAGTTGACTAGCATCCAATCTGACAGATATTCCTCCCAGTACTGTCTTAGCCATTATAAGTCTTAATGATTCCTTCTAGGCAATTTAGTCTTTTTTTTTCTTTAAACCCTTACCTTCCATCTTAGAATCAATACTGTGATTGGTTCCAAGGCAGAAGAGTGGTAAGGGCTAGGCAATGGGGATTAAGTGACTTGCCCAGGGTCACACAGCTAGGAAGTGTCTAAGGTCAGATTTAAATCTAGGATCTCCCATCTCTAGGCCTGGCTCTCAATCCACTGAGTCAACCAACTGACCCTTTTTAGAGAAGTTTCAGGAAGCCCTGAGAGGCTAACTAATTTGCCACCAGAGTCACAAAGTCAGTAAGTACCAGAGGTGGAAATTGAACACAGGTCTTCCTAGCTTCTGGGCTGCCTCTTAAACCATATGCCCCATAGTTCCTGTCTTCTATCTCCAAAGAACCAATAAAAATGCTAGGCAGCACAGAACCAAGGACAGATCCCTGGGATTCTCCAAACTGAACACAGTAAATTGCACTTTGTTTTGGAGGTTCAGATAATTGAAATCCTCCATTACTACTATAATATGGCTCCATACCAGGTTTATCTTTTCCCAAAATTCTTCATCTCTTTACCTCTTCTTGTCTGGGTTCACTCTAGCAATCTCTCTCAACAATATCTTTTCTATTCCTCCCTCTGTTGATCTTTAACTAAATTTTCTTCACTGTTTTTCTTCTACTCTGGTTCTTAGATTTCTTCACAAGCATATCTTCTTAATATTGCCACCCATCTTCTCACTTCATTCTCACCCCTAGCTTCAGAGTACTTTATCTTTTCCATTGTTTTTGTAGGAGATATATTCTTCCAGAGCAGTGAGTGACATCTTACTACATGTTAGTGATAACTTTGAGTTCAAATTTACCTACCTGCATTAAGACTTTTAGTTCACCTTACTTGTTATCTATACTTTTTCTATAGCTTTCTGAGTCCATGTATTTTATGACAGGATTTTTTCTTGAATTGTTTGTCCTGTGAGTTACCGATCATCTTTCTATAAAGTAGCTATTCTCTACATGTAGACAGTTTTCTTGTTCTTACTTTTGGGTTTAAAATCATTTTATTAGATTTTTTTAAACTAGGCAAAAATAGCACAAGTCTTCATTAATATAAAGACCATATCATTCCTAGATTTTGACTACATCTCTAATCTTAGGTACCAGACTTATTTCCCAAATCTGTCCCTTTCATCTGAAATCTTTGCCTTTTATTGAGAGCAGTGATGAAAATCCTACCTCTCTCTATATTTATAGGGAGCCAAAGGTTATTAAATAAACATCCATTATGGAATGGATAGACAACCATTCCAGAGTCAAATCCAATTGAGCAAACATTAAGTAACTACTATATACAAAGCATTGATAGGAATGATAATATAAATTCCCAATGAGAAATTTAGATCTTTTTTTTCTGTATGTAGTTGGTTGCAATTGAATGTTTTTGAGCTGAGTGGGGTATTGTTACCCTAGATATTAATTAAGAAGATTAGCCTCATAGCATCATGTAGTACATCAAAAAGATAAAGGTGAGACTGGAAGCAGGAATAAGAAAAATGTAACAGTAGTCCATCAGGGACAGAATTAGGGCTTTAACTAGGGTCATGGTAGTGGGGAAAAAAAGGAGAGGATGGAAGAAAAAGATTGCAGAGTTAGAATCAGTGAGACATGGTAACACTGTATTACATAAGGAGCATAAAAGAAAGGGTGAAATAAAAGGTGACTGAAGTTTAAAGGAAGTGTGAAACATTTTGGAGGGGGAATAAAAATTCAACTTGGGATATTTAAGTTTGGGGTGTCAATGGGACATCCACTTGTCAATATATATAGCAGACAGTTGAAAATATGAGTAAATATGAGTTCTGAATCTCAGGGGGAAATGTAGGAATTGGAGATAAGATTTTGGAAGTCATCTGAATAGCAATGAGAATGGATGATACCAACGAGGGAGAGAATATCAAACAAGGCAGACCTTGCTGAGGATAGCAGGAGAGAGAGGAGCCAATCAAGGAGGCAGAAAATAAGTAGTCATTTAAGACACTACATAGTTTATGGATTAGTGTTCTAGATCATCCAATCTACTAATACCTTTCATTAGCCTGGACTGTCTAAGGCTAGACAAACATATATCAAGCATATTCACCATAACTATTTTGCTGTCTTTTAGATATGAGAATATAGCTAACACTGTTCTCTACATTGTTTATGGTTATTACTCAGTTCTTCCAGACGTAAAACACACAGACGCTTTCATATATATGATATAACTCCCAGACTTATAACTAGGTCTTACCCCAAAGTATTAAAATTTGAAAGGTGTGAACTGGTACTGGTATTTTCAGTAGTTAAAAACAACATTCATTTAACAAAGGTAGTTCAATGGACCTGTGATCTCATTGGTTTAGAAGGTCACTTTTACAGTACAGACCACAGTTCATTCTGTGTGAGTCTCTTATCCAAGTCTTCCCGAAAGTATGAGGTTAAGAGAGCCCACCTAATGTGCCAGAGACCTTCCTCATTTTCTCTTGACACAATAAGAAACAATGATGAACTCTGACTGCCCATCTATCATCACTCTGTTTTTATATAATTCTTTAATGACATCTTCTACTCTTGATCCCATTTTAATCTTTTGGGGTTTTGGTGGGGGTTTTTGGTCATGGCAATTCATGAAATACATTAATAAGAACAATTAAGTGAAATAGGAAGCTCTCTCTCCACTTCATTATCCCCTCCCTCCCACACTACACTCCCTACCACCACCACCACCACCACCAAAGATGAGCTCCTTCATATATTCCTCTCCATCAGTGGCCTGGCTTTTCAGTTTCTGCAGATAGGAGCTAGTGCCCACCCCCATCTCTGCATAGGATGTCTTGGGAAAGTTTGTCCTACATGTCAGATGAACATTTCTAGGCTCTGTTATCTCCAATAGCAACCTGAAGAGCATGGTCTAGTCTGTGGCTCTGTTTCTCTTTCTTCGATTTTATTGCTAGAAGTCTTTACTTACACATAAACACAGAGAACTTCTAGACTAAAGGAGAGTTTGCAAACAGAGGTCTATTTTGTGTGTAGAGAACAGTCTAAATTTGCTAACCACCAGATACATAACAGTATCAGTAAATATCTGTTGTTATAGACTGCAGTGAGAAAGGACATAGATTAGATTTAAGAGAGAATGTATTGATTTTAAAGGATTGATTCAAGAACTGCTAATCACTGTAATAAAGGACTGGGTAAGGGCATGGAATCTGGAGATCTTCAAATTTGAGAAAGAACTCCCCTGATTCCATGTAGTTGTCTGAACTGAATGATCATCTTGCCCAGAAATAAGAAAATCCAACCAAACTAAGATATCTGGTATGGGAAATGAAATTACAAACAAATTGAAACCAATGAAAGAAAAAAGGGAGGTGAAAAAGATTTAGAACCAAGATCAGCCAATTCATATTTAGGTTTATGGTGAAGGTGATAATTACTGACCTAGAAGAAACATAATCATTTTCCAAGTGTATCCTGTAATTTTATAACTTTGTAGGGTTTGGGGTCATTGTTATTGGGGGTTTCATATCATTGCCCCTGAAATAATCCCACAGATTTCATCTATCACTGTTGTGCTTAATATGAATATGACCCAATCTAATCCAATCCTGTCCAACATGATCCTACTATATAACAAATAACATGTTAGATGTTGTCTAAAAAAGCCAAAACCAGTCAATCCTTCCCTTAAGCTTATATCTACTGGAGGTGAAGGGAAACAATATGTTTTTAAAATAACTACATATATGATTTCTTAAGGTACTATTCTATAATGGACTCGTTTTTTTATTTAGAATGCGTTAGCTCATTTGAGGCTAACTCATTGCTTTTTTCAAAGTGTGTTAATGCTTTAGTTGTTTTTGAGTATATTTTCCTCTAAATTTTAGTACATTTAACTAGCATTCCAAAGTACCAATAAGCATGTTTTGCAAGTAGGACATAACATATGTAGATATTTATGCTCTGAATCATAGATAGTGCCACAAAGATATACTTAAGTATGTGGTATTTAAATAAAAAAAAGATTGAGCTCAGTTTTCTCATGTTTTAAAGGTAAACTCAGGTCCATGAGGGTGGTAAGGAAAGGTATTATAACTAGATCTTTGCTTCTTTAATTCCCACTGTAAAATTAACAAGCTAATTCACTGCTATACCAAAAATAGTTGCTTAATTAATGCTTTCCTAGTGATAATGATGATCTGTCTAATGATAATGCTAAAGTGATAAGATTAAAAGCAAAAACAAAATGGAACAGGAAATGTGTTTTTTAAGGGAAATGTTAGATAAAATATGTGCCTACCTAATATTAAGGCACTGCCACTGGTCACACAGGGGTGAGGGTACTTTGTTCACTACCTGCTCAATTACCAGTCATGAAATTTGGACTGGAATGAGTCCTAGGAAGCCAAGCTTCTAAGGAGAGATGAAATTCACTTTTCACACATTCTTTGGCTCATTAAGTACCCACAACCTGGTGCCCCAAGCAAGTTTACTTATAGTTTAGGTTATGTTCACATCTAGAGTTTTCTGGAGAGAAAAGAGAATATTACTTAACACACAATATAAGTCAGATATAAGAAAAGTAATTTATTTCTACATACAAAAGAAATGCTAGACACAAAAAAACCCACAGTGAGTATTAACAGAATAATTCGAAATACATTCAGTAATTTATAACTACCATTAAGCTCTGCTAGGATTCTGACACTTAAATCTCATGAAAACTTAAACCAGTTTACAAAACTACTAATTAGGCATCTTACATTTCATCTTGGTTCCAAATCTTCTAAACAACCCTATATATATATATATATATATATATATGTCTGAGGGTTAAATGGTCAGGTTGATGCTTGGTAAAAAGGATATCACCAAAGTTTTGCACTAAGGAAGATTAAATCAACCAGGAGAAATTTCAGTCAGTCAGTTCTGCTTAGAAAGATAGGGAAAAGGAGCTAGTCCTCTGTGCTCAAGCCCCAACTCTGATAGACACACTGCCTGTAAGACTGTGCAAATCATTAGCCTCTAGTACTCCAGACAATGAAGACTATAAATTGTAGTTAGGTGCTAATCAGTATTGGTAGATGAGCTTCCTCTCTGGAAACAAGAAATTGCAAGACTGGTCAAAAAAAAAAATCAGGCAGCAGTGTATTGATTGATTTAGAAGGGTTAGGTGACTAGAGGTGAAAATATTGACTAGGGCCCTATTGCAATGTGTACTGGCTAATAAATCAGTATGTCCTATAGTTTAAAAAGCATCAATGCTCTGTAGTTTTTAGAAATAACTGACTCAGTTTTTGCTAGTGGAGAATTGTATTGATTGACAACCTTGGCAGTAGTGCTCAAAGCTTCACAGCCTATTGAAACCCCACAACCACAGACAAACTTTCACCAAATCTCATCCTTATTCTTTTTAAGACTAGAATCAGTCACCAAGGTGTCTCAGGGAAAAGAGTCTACTCCCTATGAAATAGTAAATTGGTTTTTCTTTATATGTAAACCTGCTAGTTCTGTCATGAGGCCTTGATCAGAAATAGGAGTTTTAATTTTGCTTTTACTTCTGAGACATGAAATGTTTCTCTTTCCTCCTGGTTTTTACACAGAGATTCAAGCAGAGGCTAAGAGAAAACTTGCATTTCCCACAGTGAAGCATGTGAAGTGGAATTAGCTTTGTCCCCTGGTGTGAATTTGGTCATGCCTGGCCCAACAATGTTTTCAAAATTTCTTGCTACATCATGCCCAGAGATCAATGGGAAAATGGTCTCCTTAAATTTGGGACTGGTAGCAGTGCCAAAGATCTGAGCCCAAATTCCACAAACAAAATAATTTATTCATTTTAACCTCATTTCCATATGTATATTCATTTGATCCTTACATAATTCTATGAAATAGGCAGAGAATTACATTTTCAGATGAAGAAATTAAAACATTGACATTCAATGACCTGCCCAGAGTTAACCAGATATTAGTGATAGAAGGAAATGGAAGCTAGACTCCTTGACTCCTAGTCAAATGTATTTTTCCAGACAATGTATACAGTATACAATGACTGCCCCATTTTATTTGGTCTCTATACCTCCCCAGGCCTCCCTGGAGTCTCAATCTCATGCCTCACTAGGTGGTAGAGGTAACTCTGGGCTCTCAAAAGGCAATGTCAGAGAAAGGCAAGTTCTTACAGGTCCTAACAAGATGAAAAAGCCACCAAATATGGACCTGGTGACACATATTTATATACAAGAATTTGGAGGCAAAATTTTAAAGCATTCCCTCTGAGATGATTTGAAAATCACTATACTGAAACTAGGATGCTTTCCTAATCTCACCAAAGGGACTAAAATGTAACCGATTTAAAATTTATTGTTATAAGTAAAATCATAGAATCTCTGAGAAAGGGATCTTGGAAATCATTACCAATGAAAATTCACCAAAACTAACACCAGAACACCTACCCTGGGACTCAGAGAGAGAGGCTCCTAGCAAAAAGGGAGAGAAAAAGTAAGGAAAGAAGAAGGAAGGAAGGAAGGAAGGAAGGAAGGAAGGAAGGAAGGAAGGAAGGAAGGAAGGAAGGAAGGAAGGAAGGAAGGAAGGAAGGAAGGAAGGAAGGAAGGAAGGAAGGAAGGAAGGAAGGAAGAGAGTGCAAGAAAATCCTCACTAGAAGAAATTTAAATTGGAGGAAGTTTTTTTTTAATTGACACATGGATATAATTTGGCACCTTTCATACTAATAGTTATTAGTTTAACCTAATCTCTTTCTCTTCTTAAGAAAATCCTTTCTTTTTCATTCACTTTGTTTTTCTTAAGAGCAAAAAAACTTCCCCAGGACCTGTATAGCTCCATAACTCTCCTAGATTTCAGAGGCCTTTTAGCCTTTGTAAACAATAAAGTGTTACACAAATGTGAGTTAGTATTATTTCTTGGGCAAACCAGCCTCTATAACTCATCCATTAAATGAGATTTAACTGCCTGCATGTGAACTAATCAAAAGGCAGGCATTGGTTTGGCTTTTCTAAGGCTCCTTCCTGCCAGGAGTTAGGCTTCTTTTCTTATCAAACTCTCAGCTCTTGTTTCCTCCTGAAAGAGGAAAATTACTTAGCACCAGGATGCCACTATGTATTCTGTTTGAAACTCCATGGTTGCTACTTTCTTTGCAATCAAAATAAGTTCTCAGCTGCTTTTCTAACTTGCTTAAAGGCTTTCCCCCTCCCTTCTGATCAATACTTTTACTGTGTCTAATGTGAACTGAAATTTGAATTTAATTGTTCCCTTAGCAACCAGTACTTTTACAGCCTCCTTTCTGATAAAGAGTGCTTTGGAGTTACATAATTTCAGTTTATAGCAGAAACTCTTTTCTCAAAGGGCCAGTTTCCAGAACAAGCTTTTAAAAAACAACATTTAAATGGAATTTAACAAGGCTTTTTTTGGGTGGATTTCTTTTTTAAACAGGGATAAAGTGTCTTCACCACAGGGAGACAAAGCCCACTTATGTGAAACTTTATGGAACAGAACAACATGGAATCTAATTAAGGGCCCAAATCTATAATATAGATCATAGATATTAAGAAGGTTGGAAAAATCAGTGATGATTTGGCTGAGGAAGTTTCATGAGGGCAGTAATTCCTTGAAAGATAGAAATTGTATAGATGTACAGGAATGGAAAAGAAATTCTCAGAAGGAAGAACAGTATAAACAAAAAACATAGAGGGAAAATGGCATGAATATGATGTATTCAGTGGACTGACCCCTTGAGGAAGAACAGTATATGTTGCCCAGCATTAAGAAAGTAGTTTGGATAAGTCATATCCATAAGGTTTTTGAAAACCAAGTAAAAGTGTTTTGACTTACCCTTTCCTGAACATAACAACAAAAAGCACTAGCAGTTATTGAGCAGAACAGAGATGTGATTGAAGCAGAGTTTTAGGAGAATTAGTTTGATAGTTGTCAGGACTGTGGCTAATCAGGATGATGACATTCAGAGAGGAAAACAGCTAGAGATTGAGAGTTGAGAGGACAGAAAGCAGTGTACTAAGTAGAAATGCAGATTTGAAGTCAAGGGGATCAAGGACTTAAACAGGTGATATGAATGGGAATTGAAATAAAGCGAGGAATCTAATATCTTTTTCAAAGGAGAAATATTTAGAATTTTGTAACAGATTTGGTTAAAAGAATGAGAAATCTTTTAAGATTTCTAAGCAAAGTACAAATAAATCATTGAAATTTAGACAATATGATTATCAGTTTATTGCAAGGCACTTAGAAGTCACCTTGTAGTATTCCCTCATCTTACAGGTGAGGAAACAAAGGAAATCAGAGAAGTGAAGTCATTTGCCCAAGCTCACAGATGTCTAGATTCTAATCCAGGTCTTCTGACTCCTAATCTATTACTCTCTCCACAGTATGATACTACCTCCTCAGTATCTTCGAGGTTCTAAGCTGTAGAAAAGATGGGCCTGGAGCACAAGTGAGAGAGCATCAGGATTGTTATGGGGAAAAACCCCCAGTGAACTAGGGATCAGGAGATCTGGGTTCTGGTGCTGGCTCTGCTAATTTGCTAAGTGATCTTATGAAGTCAGTTATATATAGAACCTCAGTTTATGCAAATGTAAAACAAGCTCGATGGTACTCTAAGGTACCTTCCAGTTTTGAGAATCTACAATTTCAT